>NC_084509.1:21880000-22105000 GCF_024500385.1 Phyllopteryx taeniolatus | reverse complement strand
CTCCCCCAGCCTGACCTGCTGTGTCCTGCCCGTCAGAAAGCTGTAAATCCACTGGCAGATGGCAGGTGAGATGCTGAGCTGGAGAAGCTTGGATGAAAGGAGTTCAGGGATGATGGTGTTGAACGCTGAGCTGAAGTCCACGAACAGGATCCTCGCGTAGGTCCCTGCACTGCCGAGGTGTTCTAGATGTGTAAGTTACCCATGCCATTAGCACTAACACAGCCCCATAGCATCACAGATGCTGGTTTTTTAACTTTGCGTCCATAACGGTCCGGATGGTTCTTTTCCTCTTTGGCCCAGAGGACACGACGTCCACAATTTCCAAAAACAATTTGAAATGTGGACTCGTCGGACCACAGAACACTTTTCCACTTTGCATCAGTCCATCTTAGATGAGCTCTCTGGGTGTTGTTGATAAATGGCTTTTGTTTTTCAAGTTGTTTTCAAGTTGCACTTACGGATGTAGCGTCAAACTTTATTTACTGACATTAGTTTTCTGAAGTGTTCCTGAGCCCCTGTGGTGATATCCTTTACACATTGATGTCGGTTTTTGATGCAGTGCCGCCTGAGGGATCGAAGCTCACGGGCATTCAATGTTGGTTTTCGGCCTTGCCGCTTACATGCAGTGATATCTCCAGATTCTCTGAACCTTTTGATGATATTATGGACTGTAGATGATGAAATCCCTAAATTCCTTGCAATTGTACATTGAGGAACATTGTCCTTAAACTGTTCAACTATTTTCTCACGCACTTGTCCACAAAGAGGTGAACCTCACCCCATCTTTGCTTGTGAATGACAGAGCAATCCAGGGACGCTCCTTTTATACCCAATCATGGCACCCACCTGTTCCCAATTATCCTGTTCACCTGTGGGATGTTCCAAACAGGTGTTTGATGAGCATTCCTCAACTTTCTCAGTCCTTTTTGCCACCTGTCCCAGCTTTTTTGGAACGTGTTGCAGCCATAAAATTCCAAGTTAATGATTATTTGCTAAAAATAATAAAGTTGATCAGTTTGAACATTAAATATATTGTCTTTGTAGTGCATTCAATTAAATATAGGTTGAACGTGATTTGCAATTCATTCTATTCTGTTTATATTCTGCCGCTTACATGCAGTGATTTCTCCAGATTCTCTGAACCTTTTGATATTATGGTCCGTAGATGATGAAATCCCTAAATTCCTTCTAATTGTACGTTGAAGAACATTGTCCTAAAACTGTTCGACTATTTTCTCAAGCACTTGTTCACAAAGAGGTGAACCTCGCCCCATCTTTGCTTGTGAATTACTAAGCAATTCAGGGAAGCTCTTTTTATACCCAATCATGGCACCCACCTGTTCCCAATTAGCCTGTTCACCTGTGGGATGTTCCTCAACTTTCTCAGTCTTTTTTGCCACCTGTCCCAGCTTTTTTAGAATGTGTTGCAGCCATAAAATTCTAAGTTAATGATTATTTGCTAAAAAGAATGTTTATCAGTTTTAACATTAAATATCTTGTCTTTGTAGTGTATTCAATTAAATATAGGTTGAACATGATTTGCAAATCATTGTATTATGTTTTTATTTGTTTAACACAATGTCCCAACTTCATTGGAATTGGGGTTGTACATCAACACCCATCCATATATGAAAACTGGTACATATTGTGAATATACCCTGCCTATTAAATTGTTACTAAAATGTACTTGGATGTACTGAATGGTCCCCCTGCCCTTTTTATATATAGCTTCACTTGTAATTCATAGATCAGACTACAGCCCGATTAGCTATCGCAGCAGATTTCCTAGATCAGGGCTGAGATAATTTGTTGGGAATGACAAAATTTATTGTAGTGCGACATAATCCACGACCAAGGATTTGGCCCTACGATAGACCTATGACACCAAAATGAATGTTTGATTTTATTTATTTATTTAGTCACCCTTTTTAGCTCATTAAGCGACAGCCTTTTCCTGAGCAGGGAGCCCCTCAACTGCAACTTTCAAGCAATCTCACTCATTTTTCAAGCCCCACAGAATATTGTGTACTGTGACTGTTAACACCAAAACCACCAAACGAAAGATAAGACTCTTTCATGAGAACAAAAGAAAGATAAGACTCTTTCATTAGAAAAAAATTTCTCTATTTTATACAGTTCTTTAGCAATCAGCAGTCAAATATAGGTGACTCTCAGCGAGATGTGTTTCTGGAGGAAAAAAAACAGAGAAAACAGCCTTTTTGTGAATGCAGACAGATTAAGCAGAATAAAGACTTGGACACCAATATTTTTTTTTCTTTTGTGAAAATCTCAAAACATTCGTGAAAATCTCAAACATCTCAACATAAACACAACACTGAGAAAGTACTTTTGACAGAAAAATTATTTATTACTTTGTACAGAATTTACATTAGACAAAAATGCATGAACAAATAGGGCTCCCACACTTGTACTTTTCCTCTAAATTCTCTTCCTCTACGGTTTGCTCAATAGTCCAGGTTTTTATTACCTTCCGCATAAAATCTAGCAAATTTTTATCCACATCTGGATTTTATTCTTTGGTGGCGATGAATGGGATCTTGTGTGGTTGTCATTGTCCTTGAAACCATTGCCTACTTCTGCTCGAAGCACAACCCGTGCAGTTTAGTTTTGTCTGCACTGCGTAAAGGAATGGGAGTCGAACATCCGGAGGATTTCTG
The DNA here is from genome assembly GCF_024500385.1 of Phyllopteryx taeniolatus. Lineage (NCBI taxonomy): Eukaryota > Metazoa > Chordata > Actinopteri > Syngnathiformes > Syngnathidae > Phyllopteryx > Phyllopteryx taeniolatus. Next base: position 22,102,322 of record NC_084509.1, on the reverse strand, counting down.
GATGAAGCTCGGCTGGGGATCCAGAGGGATTTCACTCATCTGACGATTCCGGATCCCATTTACTCAAATCCTCGTCTGCAGACGATCAGCTGGCAAGCGGCCGAGAGCGTCTTGCCATATGGCCCAGCATTTTGGGCGATAGCTTTGCAAGAAAGCGATTGGCTCAGAGCGTCATCCTTTATATTTCCCGCATGATCTAAGTGGTCATTCCTGTCGGTAGCAGGATTATTTTTCTTACCTTGGCGCAATACATTTCTAGTACTGAAAACCTTTTTTTTTTTTAGATATTTTTTTCATTTTGTCTTCTCTCTTTTCCACCATTATGCTTGCCTTTGCTCATTGTCTCCTGCACCCCTCCTTCCTCTTTACAATTACAATTACAGTGGGGCAAAAAAGTATTTAGTCAGCCATCCATTGTGCAAGTTCTCCCACTTAAAAAGATGAGAGGCCTGTAATTTTGATCATATTATTTTTATTAAATCCAGAAAATCACATTGTCTGATTTTTAAAGAATTTATGAGCATATTATGGTGGAAAGTATTTACTCACCTACAAACAAGCAAGATGTCTGGCTCTTACGGACCTGTAACTTCTTAAGAGGCTCCTCTGTCCTCCACTCGTTTCCTGTATTAATGGCAACTTTTTGAACTCGTTATCAGTATAAAAGACACCTGTCCGCAGCCACTCCCCAAGCTCCACTATGGCCAAGACCAAAGAGCTGTCAAAAGACACCAGAAACAAAATTGAAGACATGCACCATGCTGGGAAGACTGAATCTGCAATAGGTAAGGTAATCAGCTTGGTGTGAATAAATCAACTGTGGGAGCAATTATTAGAAAATGGAAGACATACAAGACCACTGATAATCTCCCTTGATCTGGAGCTCCACGCAAGATCTCACCCCGTGGGGTCAAAATGATCACGAGAACGGTGAGCAAAAATCCCAGAACCACACGGGGGGGGGGGACCTAGTGAATGGCCTGCAGAGAGTTGGGACCAAAGTAACAAAGGCTAGCATCAGTAACACACTACGCCGCCAGGGACTCTAATCCTGCAGTGCCAGACATGTCCCCCTGCTTAAGCCAGTACATTTCCAGGCCTGTCTGAAGTTTGCTCGAAAACATTTGAATGATCCAGAAGAGGGTTGGGAGAATGTCATATGGTCAGATGAAAATAGAAAAAATTGAACTTTTTAGGTAAAAACTCAACTTGTTGTGTTTGGAGGAGAAAGAATGCTGAGTTGCATCCAAAGACCACCATACCTACTGTGAAGCATGGGGTTGGAAACATCATGCTTTGGGGCTGTTTTTCAGGACGGCTGATCTGTGTAAAGGAAAGAATGAATGGGGCCATGTATCGTGAGATTTTGAGTGAAAACCTCCTTCCACCGGCAAGGGCATTGAAGATGAAACGTGGCTGGGTCTTTCAGCATGATAATGATCCCAAACACACCGCCCGGGCAACAGAGGAGTGGCTTCCGTGTAGTGTGACATATCGACAACTTTCCGACCGCGCACCTTGACGTCGACCAATAGGATAGCGTATTGTGACTGGGGCATCGCCTCCCGTGCTTGCTGTTGTCAACATAGTTGTTCGCTGTCAAAGATTTATTCACGTGCACAAACCAATGTTTACCGAAGGTTTAGAGCATGTTTAAGCACACCCGTTAGTGCTAGCAAGGTACCTTGCTAGGTTACATAATGTTTTGTTGCCTGCTTGCAAGCTGTATTGTATTAAAAGTATGAGAACATACCTCAAGCATTCCTTGAGTGAGCGTCCTCTCCCAAGCACCGGTAACGACCACGTAAAACAACGGGATGCGGTGGTATCAGAATACGTCGTGTCGTGTTGCCACTGTCTGCCCGAGATACGGCAAGATTTTAGGGCAGTAGTCTGACATAGTGCAATCGGGAAAGACCAAATCTTGTTGTCTGATCCAGGCATATACCAACTTAAAGTAGACATAATGCTTTTAAACACAATAATTTTTTTTTTACAGGTATCTTAACATGTCTGTGAATTCATTTAAGGAATAGGCAAAAAACGAAAGATTTACATGGTTTCACACTTGATGGGTGGACAGGAACTTCAGATATTCAATATTTGTATACACAGCAATTAAAAATTCAACTTCCCATAATGTCCCCTTCAAAGGACTTCACAGTATGTCTGTCTTTCCTCAGTAAACTGCTGGCCTTCAGAGAGTGGTAACGGCTGTGATGTCAACATTGAATACGAGCTGCAGGAGGAGAGTCTGGAACTCAATGACGTGGTCATTACCATACCAGTGCCGTACGTTGATCAAATCTTCTTTTTGGAGGGTTAAAACAACACACAGTGACATTATTGGCATTACTGAAAATGAGATCTGGCCATCTCTTTTATTAAAATACTTGTGTCGTTGTCATTGCAATGTGTGTGACATGACATAGGGGTCTTTAGATTAAAGGATGTTGTCGACTGTTGGCCTGTGTAGCCCCTTGAGACTTTTTTTGTGATTAAGGCCTATACAAATTAACTTGACTTGAATGGTGAATGTGTCTCTGTGCAGATCCGGTGTGGGTGCTCCCGTGATTGGAGATCTGGATGGAGAGTACAAGCACGACAGCAGGCGAAACATCCTAGAGTGGTGCCTACCTGTCATTGATGCCAACAACAAGACCGGCAGCCTGGAGTTCAGCATTAGCGGACAGCCCAGTGACTTCTTCCCCGTGAATGTGTCCTTTGTGTCCAAACGCAACTACTGCGACATCCAGGTAGGAACCTGGAGAGAAAACCTGTGACCATTGACTGACTGATTGCCTTATTTGAACAAAGACACAGAAAAATAAAAGTCATCATAAGTGGATCATATACAATGTACTCTGTTATATAAATGTATCAAAATAATGGGCCCATATATAGAGGCCCTTTTTCTCTGCAAAATCTGAGAAGTAAATGGTAACACACTATTCTACTTTTTTAAATTCCTGATTTTGTGGGTTTATGAGCTGGAAACCCAAGTTATGTAAAAATAAACAAATACTTGAAATTGTTTAAATTGTGGGCCCTGAATCTATAATCTATGAAAGTTTAACTTTCGGCACCAAAATAAGGCATATATATATATCGCGAGGAATGTTTGAAGTGTAGTACAGCTAGCTGGCTAGCTACCTTATTACTCAAGGGAAAAGCAAGAGATTCACCATGCTGTCACAGTTTGTCGCTGGCCAAGTAGTGGCGTGGTCCGAGGCAAACCCAGTCGAACCGGTCCTCAAGTATTGTACTTCAGTTCAGTTTTGACAAACAAAGGATCACTATTATCTGACAACTCAAGTTACTCTACATAACCGTTTTTATATTCTATTCCTGTACAGTAAATATTTACCATCCAAAATGACAATATTAATGTTGATTATCAAAAAAAAGTGTGAATTTGAATTTAAAGTTCTTAGTCCATTTGTGTAAAAGTATAAATAACCAGGTCAGGTAAAAACCTTTCTTCATCAGCTTGGTTAGCTGTTCGTAAAGTAGTTATTTATATGATAATAAATTGGTTATCCATTCATTAACTGATTATCTGTATGCTGTGATGATTCCTGTCCACCTCCACAATAAGTGAAATAGAAATACCATATTAAATACACCGTGGGCAGTTTTTATTTATTTTTGAATTTACGGCACTTGGATTTTTTGAAACACTTATAAACACACCTAAAACAAATACAAACACATATCTTGTTAAATACATAAATCTTTTAAAATCATCATAGAATATGCATCTTAATTACACAAATGCTAGCCCTATTACTATAACTTAATTAATACAGAATTAATTCCCCACCTTCTTATACTTCCCCAAAATTTACATCTTTATTTTGCCTTTCGACAGCTCAGTAGAATGAAAATAAAGTAGAAATCACTTTTATTACCCTCTCCCGGCATCACATAATTCACAATTTTTGGGGTTCAGAGCGATGATTAAAATTCTGCTGCAAATGGGCCATGAGGCATTTGGAAGGACAAGCTGTCCTCGATTTGCAACCTTAACTAACTCCTAGAATTTTGCTGTCGTGTTATTTTCGGTCTTAAAAAGTTTATTTAATTGAGTGAATCCTGCAAAACCCTATCACTGTGTACCTCTTCTCTCAATGTGAAACATGCTAATGATGAACTTCTTTGTTTTTGTTTGTTTACCCCCCACCCCCTTCTCTGTGCATCAGGTTGCCAAAGTGACTCACGTAGATGGAGACAGCTCCGTTAGATTCTCTTCAGAGACCTCCTTTGTTGTCGACAAATATGAAATCCTGTAAGAATATTTGAAGAAAAAGAAAATGGCCCAAGAAAAATAGTCCAAGTCTGTGCTCCAGAGAACGCTTGACAATTCCTTGCTTGCCCACCCTGTATACTATTACACAGACTGTGTACATCAACAGGACTCCATCATCCCTCTGCCAAATGCCCCTCCAAGTGCTGGGGCAGAGCTGCAGTGGTGTATTTATGTTTGTAAGAGCGAGAGGCTCATCTGTAGCGTTAATAGAAATTTCCCAACTACAGCGATACTGTTGCCGACCTGCACAGAGGCCGACGGAAGATGGTCGCAGGGCAGGCCGCTAGTCACATCATGGTCAGTTTATCAGTATGACGCTGGGACGAGCTCTTGGGGGAACCTGAGAACACGAGGCAATTGTATCAGCCTTCGCTCAAATTGGCCCAATTACTTAACATTCATCCTCCACAATCGTGCGTCTTCCCTCTCAATGTTGCATTGCAATAGTTTGATACGGCTGATTTGGGGTTCTCGCTTTCTGTTTCTGATTTTCTTAATAACTGCAGAGTTCTATTTGTATCTTGTCATGATAAGCAATCAGTCAATCGATTGTTGTTCTCGCCAATATCTCACTTTTGTTGTTGTGAGGACACTTTAGTAGAAAGGTTACAGATTGGACCTCTGTTCAAAAACAATTACTCAATATATATTGTATGTTCTATCTGCAGTCATCTTCATTAATCTTATTGCAATGTGTCCTTTTTATTTTTAACATTTTTGTTGCTTTTGGCTGTATAATTTGTCATCATTTTCCTTCATATGGCATTGAAGTTTGACATGGAAGAGCAGAACCCCCCACCCCCATCAGTGAATATATTTGGTTATTTCAACTGATATTTTTATAACACCCTTGTATCCCCTCTTCACACAAAAGTAAGCTGTGTTTCAGTTATGGCAATTAAATAATAGATGTACCTTCAACATGGGCCACAAACAATGATGCTCTTAATGCAACACCACCCCTCCCTTACAAAAGAAAAAGGAAACCTACCATAGAGCATAGTTGATATTGGGCCCGTTACATCCATGCGCCAACACCCATGTTTGTCAATTTCGTCTTTTTTTTTTTTTTTTTGATAACTAGGACTAAATCAAGATTGATTCAAAGGGAGAATGTCTTGTTTATTTTTCACTTGGACTCCCCAAATGTCAATTTGGTAACGGTTGTGTGGATTTGTTGGAGTTGGAAATGACTAAATCAAGCATTTTTCACTAAATTTCTGAGGGGGAATCGTAACATTCCATTGTAAAATTAGGGGGGAAACAATCTTTAATGTAATAAAATGTATTCTTGAAAAGTACATGGTTGTTTCACTCTATGTAATTACTTAAAAGTTATTACCACTGCTATTGAATGTATGTTGCATATCATTAGTACAGGTAATTGTCTCCTACCGCTCCTGTACTGTAATGCAGTTAGTGCCAGGCACCAATCTGGCTAAATACCACAGAAAATGGTTCGAAATGTATTGAAATACACCATTGTATTTGGTTTGAGGCACATGAGAAACCAGGCGGCCACATTGGATTTTTAAAACTGACATAAGCCACATCATTCGTAGATGGTGTATAAAAATAAATACAAGATGTAGGATATGTGGACGGTACTTTGGCCACCCTCCAGGAGGAGCAAGTAGCCTTATAAAATGGAGAGGAAAAAAAACACCATGCGCCATGTCAAATGCAACGTTCACCTCGAAAAGAAATGTGTTCGTAAAATTGCAAGGACTGAAATAAGTATTAAAAAAAATAGCAATCCCAAACGACTTTCTCTGCACATTAAATAATCGTGCGGCGCTGTCGCTGCTTGGAAAAGAATTGCGTGACGTTTTACCCATAGAAGTCGCTTGTGTGTCACTTTTGTGTGCTGTATACGTCTTCATTAGTCTTAACTTCAGGTTACCATGTTGGCACCCACATGGACTCTCACAACATTTTTTTTTTTTTTAAACGCAGTAAAAATCTGTTCTGTCGACTAAAATGCCGCTAATCCTGTGCAGGAGCCCAAGCCCACCCTTAGAATTGAACAAACAGCGACGTTTACATCAAAACAATTATTTACTTAGGATCAGAATGAAGTGGGGGGGGGGGAAAACAAAAAACACTGGACGGCGCCCGTGGTTCGATCCCTACTATAGGGACTGGGATGTCGTATTCTGGCAAGATTGACGTTGGAAGTAACCACTGAGCTAGACCAGTGCGAGACACGTCGTGGGAAAAAATAAGTTTTAAAGTTTTTGTTTTTTTTCATTTTCATTAAAAATCTTAGTCATCGTATATTTACCTAGATCAAGTTCCCCCCCCCCCCCCCCCCCCAAGTATTTGGTCAACGAAACGTGACGAATATGTGTATTGGATCTGTTTGAGTTAGCGTCTCAAGAGCACGTAGGAACAGAGCCCTTTAGTCTGTCTCCATCTAGTGGTGTAGAATTGCAGCTACAACCAAACCATTACATTTCAAATAATTGATGCACAAAATACAAAGAAATATGCACTTGTGTAAATTATAGTTGTCCAGAGACAAAATGTAACTCTAGCTCTAATAAGACATTTCTAAATATGATTAACAATACCAACTAGTCTAATGTATTCCTTGTAATTATGAAAACATGCACAGAAATACTTTAAATAACAGGATAGTAGTTATGCTCTGAAGTTGTCTCAACATACACGGAACCGTGTTACATTTTTTTTCATTTTTAGACATCTAGAGGAAGAGAACAAAAGTGAACTACATAACTCAGCAACTGACATTTTTATTCTAATTGTGCTGACTATGGTAGGCCTAATTGGGAAGAGTATTTGATATAATGGATAGTGGCAACAAGAGAAGATAAGTTTAACCGTGGTCTTTAACACCCAGACACATGTAAAGCCCCCAATTAAGGTAAAAACAGAGACAATTGACTGCATTAAAATGAAAAATGAAGCAAAGATAATTCAAAAATAATAGCTTTGTCTCGTCGTACGTCACATACTGACAACACTTGCGGTTGCAACAGTAGGATGCGCATCTCAAAACGCTACTGCCACGTATTGTGCATTACAACCTTGGTGACAATACTGTATACAGTCCGTTGCAAAAGTATTGGAGGTCAATTCCTCTGTTTTTGTCGTATACCGAAGACATTTGAGTTTCCGATCAAAAGATGGATATGAGACAATAGTTCAGAATTCCAGCTTTTATTTCACGGTATTTACATCTAGATGTGTTAAACAACTCAGGACAGAGCACGTTTTGTTTGAAGCAACCTACTTTTCAAGTGACCAAAAGCATTGGAATAGACATGATAATTAACTTAAATTGAATAACATTTAATATTTGGTGGCATAACCCTTACTTGCAATAACTGCATCAACCCTGCGACCCATTGACTTCACCAAACTGTTGCATTCTTCTTCTTTTCCTTTCAACTTGTCCCGTTAGGCGTCGCCACAGCGCGTCATCCTTTTCCATGTAAGCCTATCCCCTGCATCCTCCTCTCGAAAAACCAATTTCCCTCGTGTCTTCCCTCACGACATCCATCAACCTTCTCTTTGGTCTTCCTCTAGCTCTTTTGCCTGGCAGCTCCATCCTCATCATCCTTCTACCAATATACTCACTATTTCTCCTCTGGACGTGTCCAAACCATCGAAGTCTGCTCTCTCTAACTTTGTCTCCAAAACATCGAACCTCAGCTGTACCTCTGCCGAGCTCATTTCTAATTTTAGCCAACCTGGTCACTCCGAGAGCAAACCTCAACATCTTCATTTCCGCCACCTCCAGCTCTGCTTCCTGTTGTCTCTTCAGTGCCACTGTCTCTAATCCGTACATCATGGCTGGCCTCACCACTGTTTTATAAACTTTGCCCTTCATCCTAGCAGAGACTCTTCTGTCACATAACACACCTGACACCTTCCTCCACCCGTTCCAACCTGCTTGGACCCGTCCCTTCACTTCCTGACCACACTCGCCATTGCTCTGGACGGTTGACCCCAAGTATTTCAAGTCATCCTCCCTTGCTATCTCTTCTCCCTGTAGCCTCACTCTTCCCCCAGCGCCCCTCTCATTCATGCACATATATTCTGTTTTACTTCGGCTTATCTTCATTCCTCTGCTTTCCAGTGCATGCCTCCATCTTTCTAACTGTTCCTCCACCTGCTCCCTGCTTTCACTGCAGATCACAATTTAATCTGCAAACATCATGGTCCACGGTGATTACAGTCTAACCTCATCTGTCAGCCTATCCATCACCACTGCAAACAGGAAGGGGCTCAGGGCTGATCCCTGATGCAGTCCCACCTCCACCTTCAATTCGTCTGTCACACCTACAGCACACCTCACCACTGTTCTGCTGCCCTCGTACATGTCCTATATTATTCTAACATACTTCTCTGCCACTCCAGACTTCCGCATGCAGTACCACAGTTCCTCTCTGGGTACTCTGTCTCTAGATCTAAAAAGACACAATATAGCTCCTTCTGACCTTATCTGTACTTCTCCATCAACACCCTCAAGGCAAATTATGCATTTGTAGTATTCTTTCTAGGCATGAAACCATACTGTTGCTCGCAAATATTCACTTCTGTGATGAGTCTAGCCTCCACTACTCTTTCCCATAACTTCATTGTGTGGCTCATCAACTTTATTCCTCTATAGTTCCCACAGCTCTGCACATCACTCTTGTTCTTAAAAATGGGCACCAGCACACTTTTCCTCCATTCCTCAGGCATCTTCTCATCCACTAGAATTCTGTAGAACAAGCTGGTCAAAAACTTCACAGCCACCTCTCCTAGATGCTTCCATAACTCCACAGGAATGTCATCAGGACCAACTGTCTTTCCATTTTTCATCCTCTTTCATGCCTTTCTAACTTCTCCCTTACTAATCATTGCTACTTCTTGGTCCACCACACTTGCCTCTTCTACTCTTCTTTCCCTCTGATTTTCCTTATTCATCAACTCATCAAAGTATTCTTTCCATATATCGAGCACACTACTGGCACCAGTCAACACATTTCCATCTCTATCCTTAATCACCCTAACCTGCTGCACACCCGTCCCATCTCTATCCCTCAGGTCTGGCCAACCTGTATAGATCCTTTTCTCCTTCTTTAGTGTCCCACCTGGCATGCATGTCATCATATGCCTCTTGTTTGGCCTTTGCCACCTCTACCTTTGCCCTATGTCGCATCTCAATGTATTCCTTTCTCCTCTCCTCGGTCCTCTCAGTGTCCCACTTCTTCTTAGCTAGCCTCTTTCCTTGTATGATTTCCTGGACTTTGAGGTTCCACCACAAAGTCTCCTCCCCTTTCCTACCAGAAGATACACAAAGTACTCTCCTGCCTGTCTCTCTGATCACCTTGGCTGTAGTGTTCCAGTCTTCTGGATGCTTCTCCTGTCCACCAAGAGCCTGTCTCAGCTCTTCCCGAAAAGGCGCACAACACTCGTCCTGTCTCAGCTTCCAACACATGGTTCTCTGCTCTGCCTTTGTCTTCTTAATCTTCCGCCCCACCACCAGAGTCATCTTACACACCACCATCCTATTCTGTCTAGCCACACTCTCCCCTACCACTACCTTACAGTCGGTAACCTCCTTTAGATTACATCGTCTGCATAAGATGTAATCCACCTGCGTGCTTCTACCTCCGCTCTTGTAGGTCACCCAATGTTCCTGCCTTTTCTCGAAGAAAGCGACAGAAAGTCGCTTCTCCACTGCAGCCATTTCCATCCTTTTTGCAAAGTCTACCACCATCTATCCCTCCAAGTTCCTTTCCTGGAAGCTGGACATACCCATCACTTCTTCATCACCCCTGTTTCCTACACCAACATGTCCATTAAAATCTGCACCAATGACGACTCTTTCTCTGTCTGGGATGCTCAGAACTACTTCGTCTAGCTCCTTCCAGAATTTCTCTTTCACCTCTAGGTCACAGCCTATCTGTGGGGCATAGCCACTAATCGCATTGTACATAACACCCTCAATTTCAGGTTTCAGCCTCATCACTCGATCTGATACTCTTTTCACCTCCAAGACATTCTTAGCTAACTCTTCCTTTAAAATAACCCCGACTCCATTTCTCTTCCCAACTACAGCATGGTAAAATAATTTAAACCCTGCCCCTAAACTTCTCGCCTTACTTCCTTTCCACCTGGTTTCCTGGACACACAATATATCAACATTTCTCCTCATCATCATGTCAACCAACTCCTGAGCTTTTCCTGTCATAGTCCCAACATTCAAAGTCCCCACATTCAGTTCTGGGCTCTGTGGTTTCCACCTCTCCTTCATCTTCGACTCACAGTAGCTGAATCTCCACCGGCGTCCTGCAGGTTAACGGTGCCGGGGGCGGACGTTGTTAACCCGGGCCACAACCGATCCAGTATGGAATTCTTTGGATGATCGCGCATACAGAATTTGTTTGGCAATGTTTTAAGCGGGATCCCCTTCTTGAAGCAACCCTCTGCATTTATCCGGGCTTGGGACCGGCCTACAGTTTGCACTGGCTTGTGCCCCCCCCCATTGGGCTGCATTAGACTGTTGCATTCTTCACTTGAAATACTTTTCCAGGCCTTTACTGCAGCCTCTTGTTTGTTTCTGGGGGTTTCTCCATTCAGTCTCCTCTTCAGGAGGTAAAATGCATCCTCGATTGGATTAAGGTCCGGTGATAAACTTGGCCAGTCTAAGACCTTCCACACTTTCCCCCTGATGAAGTCCTTTGTTGTTTTGGCAGTGTGTGTTTTGGGTCACTGTCTTGTTGCATGATGAAGATTCTCCTGATTAGTTTGGATGCATTTTTCTGTAAATTGCCAGACAAAATGGTTTTGTAGACTTCAGAATTCATTCTGCTGCTACCATCATGAGTTACGTCATCAGTAAAGACAAGTGAGCCCGTTCCAGAAGCAGCCATGCAAGGCCAAGCCATGGCATTACCTCCACATTGCTTCACAGATGTGCTTGTGTGTTTTGGATCAAAAGCAGATCCTTTCTTTCTCCATACTTTGGCCTTTCCATCACTTTGGTAGAGGTTAATCTTGGTCTTATCAGTCCAGAAAAATTTGTTCCAAAACTTTTGTGGCTCATCTCTGTACTTTGCAAAATCATCAGTACAGTTTTTCTTATTGTGTGACGTCTACCTCACAGTTCTGAGGACCCGGGTTGAAATCCGATTTCGCCTGTGTGGAGTTTGCATGTTCTCCCCGTGCCTGTGTGGGATTTCCGGTTTCCTCTCATGTCCCCCCAAAAAACATGCATGCTAGGTTAATTGAAGACTCTAAATTGCCCGTAGATGTGAATGTGAGTGTGAATGGTTGTTTGTTTATATGTGCCCTGCGATTGGCTGGTGACCAGTTCAGGGTGTACCCCGCCTCTCGCCCAGAGTCAGCTGGGATAGGCTCCAGCACGCTTGTGACCCTCATGAGGATAAGCAGTATGGAAAATGGATAAATTATAATATTTTATACATTATTGAGAGGTGCACCATTCCTTTAGGTGCTGCAGTACAAGATCAATGCAAGGAGTGGATAGATTAAGCCTCTATTTCATCTTCCTGTTCCAAAATTAAATTTAATATATGGTTCGCGGGCGGCACAGTGCATTTTCTCCCCGTCCCTGTGTTGGTTTCCCCCGGGTACTCTGGTTTCCTCCCACATCCCCAAAACATGCACAGTAGGTGAATTGAAGACTCTAAATAGTCCATAGGTATGAATGTGAGTGTGAATGGTTGTTTGTTTATATGTGTCCTGCGATTGGCTGGCGACCAGTTCAGGGTGTACCCCGCCTCCTGCCCACAGTTAGCTGGGATAGGCTCCAACACGCCCGCGACCCTAGTGAGGATAAGCGGTGTAGAAATGGATGGATGGATATGGTTCACGGATAACAGACATTTGAGATATTACAGTATATTGATGAGGACATATACTTTTGTTTTGTACTTTTTCCACATTGAAATCATGAGCAGACTTTGGAATTCATGTTGTTTTACCAAACGTGAAAATACAATGGTCACGTTATTATTTTCTTTACTGTTTGTAGACTCATCACTCAATCATTCAGGGGAATGGTGAAGCTTTCAATGCAAGTTATATCACTGCCCGCTTACCCCCAAATTCAAACCCGCTTGTCTCCCTAAACTTCTCCACCACCTGGAAGTGCACACAAAAAATGCCATTATGTTTAAAAGTAATGCATGTTTGTGTACTTCGAGCTGAAATGCATCTATCTGTCTTTACACGTTCACACATCATATTTGTGTGTGGATTTAGTTTCTGTGAGTGATTGCAGTTTACTCTCTTTAGTCATGTTTTGCTTTATTTCATCCTAGACAAAAGGATATGCAGGTATAATCTATCCTGTAGAAATTCTGGACATCATCATTGCCCATTTTGTGATAAAACAATATTGAGGAGATATGCAATGGAGGAACACCTCAAGGGTTGCCAAGAGGCTACACCAATACCAATACCCTCCCCTACGGTTCCACAAAGTACAGTCTTAATTTCTTCAGCAGTGAAGCCAAAAGTGACACCTGTGAAGTGAGAGAGATGAAGAATAATCCAAGTATCACCACCAAGACCTGAATCTGGGCTATGCTGACGGCAACGTCTCAAGGCAGACAGTCCAACAAACACTGCACACTACACTACTGCAGGCTACAGGTATGGAATTAGATTCGTGCCGAACAGAATCACACAAAACTTTTTAAATCACAAACGAAAAACAAGACTAGCAAACAAAACGTCTTGAAACACAAGCAAAAAATAAAATAAAATAGGAGGAATGCGTCCTCATTGGCTAGCTCGTTTTGAGTGACAGCTAATGTCCCGGATGTGATTTTTTTCTTTTTTCGTGTCACACTGAGCAGAGCCAGGGACAAGAATGTAAGATTACATTTTCGATCACCTTAAGGAAGTCTATCTATCATATGTTGTCAATGCTGTGTACTACGAAGTAGTAATATTGTACATTATGCTAGTAACATGTTAGACGTGCAGAGCCACAGTTTATCGACAATTTAACAGCTAAATACCGTTAGCTATATTGCCAACGTTAGCTACCATACTGCCTCGTCAGTACCATATACTATATGGCTATTGGCCACATTTCTCAATGATATCACAACCTGGCAATTACATTACTGATTGTAATGAAACACCTACAACCAGTACGTCTTAAAGACGGAATTCGCATAAAACGGAAGCACACATCGTAGGATTTCCTTCAAGAGCTTGATTATATACAATATTCTGACTAGGCGTAGACAAAAAAGAAAATAATTACAGATAAAGACCGTTTTCTTTCTATAATCTTAGGGTTTATTTCAATATTAAGTTTGCATTCATATCAAATGTTTTGAAATTAGTGTGCGCAGCAAACAACTCTAATGCATGACTAAATCTTGGTCAGCTAAGACCTCCGTCAACCTACCCTCAAGTAATATCACATCTCTTTATTTTTGTCCCAGTCTTTTCTCCAGACGGAATGGCTGAGGATGAAGATGCATTCAATGCCACTGGAGTGATAAAGTGGTTGACTGGACAGGAACACCAGCATCTTCTAAATGCAGACCGAGAAACACCGAGGCTTGCAGTTCTTTCAAAGTTGTCCTTAGTTCCTTTGTGGCTTCCTGGATTAGTCATTGCTTTTCTCCTGAGGTAATCTTTGTGGGACGGCCACTCCTGGGAAGATTCACCACTGTTCCATGATTTCTCCATGTGAGTTTAATGGCTCTCCCTATAGTTTGCTGGAATCCGAAAGCTTTAGAAATGGGTTTTGTAACCCTTTCCAGATTGACAGATGTCAATTACTTCCTTTCTTGACTATTCTGGAATTTCTTTGGAATTTGTCATTTTGTTGTAGATTTTTTAGATTTGTTTTGTCTGAAGGTAACTTTGAATATTTTTTTCCTTTTAAATGAAACCACCATTTAAAAACAGCGTTTTAAGTTCACATTGACACAGTTATATTTGTCTGATATTTACATTTGTTTGATGATCTCAAACATTAAAGTGAGGAAACTATGCAAAAATATCAGAATTTGAGAAGGGGTCCAATACTTTTTCACGGCACTGCAGGTATAACCTTTAATATTTGTATTTATTTTAGTTGACGAATATTGTTGTAAATGTGCAACAAAAGTGAGTCGACTTGACTGTCTACTGTAAAAAGCCATAAGAACAATCACTTAAAAAAATGCAATATGGCGGGGTCGCGAAAGGTGAACCATGATAATAGCGAGGGAACACTGTAGTTTTACTGTATTGTTAGTGTATTATTACACTGGTCTGTTTGTACTTGTAAGACAAAAATGATAGTTAAGAATGTTAAAATGTTACTTAAAATATTGCCTGTGCTGTGCATAAGGTTTTATGATGGCAAACCTTTGAGTGAAATGAATTCACTTTACATTATTACCCATCGGGTAAATGTTTAGAAATTACAATAACGTTGCCGTGAAATATCGTCTCGGAAAGTTTGACTTCCACGGTACATTGAGAAGCATCTCAGGGCAACATTTTTTGGAGCACCCATTAGCTAATTAGCACCAACTCCAACTAAACATAAGCTGCTTTATTGGCAGCGACTCGCAGACAGGGCTTGGCCACTTTGGTTTGTGGTCTCATCAGTCATAGGTCAAACGAGCGTGTCTTTCACAACAAAAAGTCCCTGCTGTTTCTGCTATTACAGCACACATACGCAGTTCTCTATATGATGTCAGTGAGGGCAGCTTGTAAGCAGACAATGAGCGACCAAGGAGATAAGCAACATCCGTTGAAACGCTGCAGACTAACAGATGGGTAAATGCAGGGAGATGACGTGTGTGTGTGTGTGTGTGTGTGTGTGTGTGTGTGTGGTGCGGAGGGGGAGGAGTTCAAGTGAGTTTACCAGCACCCATACTTGGACTGTGGGTGTTGTTATAGAGGAGGGGGGGATGGCATCCCCCTCCTCATAAAAAGAGGGTGTGTCTGTTTTCCGAATGAATGAACAGGATGATAAGCTTTGAAAGGGTCTCACAGGAGGGAGAGGGAGAGGGGTGAGCCGGGCCGCCCTGTTGTCTTTGGCTTGCGAGAAACACACTTTTTTTGGGGGTGGGGGGGTGGGGGCTGCTGAGTCAGAGTGCATGTTTTGACTGGAATTAAAACTAGACAATCGACTACTACGCTGTTTGGACTCGAGGCAAAGGTCATTTCTGAGAGGGGGTCAGACTTGGGGAAAGTTTTGTACCAACCCTTCTGTGTTGTCGGCTTCTCGCTTGGATTCAGCGATGATGCTGAAGAAGGTGCGATTCAAGGTAGGAGAATGTTCACAATCTTTTTGACTGTCAAGATGAGCACAAGGGTTGTTGTTTTTTTTGATAGCGTAAAAAATAAACTTTCAATAATTGTAGGGGAAATTTACATTGACAACACTGCATCAGGAGCAAAGTTCTGACGGATACTCATACATTGACTGGGGCAACCGGGAGTCACAACAGCACTCTCCTGATTGCAAGACAGCTGTTTTAACCCTGTGATATAAAACCTAAATGTCAATTCCTGTCTAGAGATTGACACAAGACATCTACTCTTGAACAATTATTCCCAACCATGGTGCTGTGAGAAATTATCAGGTTATCCAAATGCATGTCATTAGTCCAAAAATTATTCATTTATTAGAAAGAATACATTTTTGTTCAACTATCTATGCCAGTGATGTAAAGTGACAGGCAGAACAATTAAATACTCTTCCACTAGATTGTAGGAAGGTATTTACGTGTGTATTCAGTTCTTGTGACATTTTTGTTTGGTTGTGCGACGTGAGATTTTTTTCCCAACGTAAAATGTGTCTTACCTCAATAAAGGTTGGGAAACACTGCTCTAGAAGTAACATAAATCTGAAGATCATCGATAGAGCCGTCACTATAGCTTGCTTCATGTTAAAGATCTTAATCCTCTTGGAAGTCACAACCTTTGCTAACCTCCAGAAAACCACTCAGAATGTGACTGAGCAGAGCTGACTTGGTGCTTGTTGGGTCTTCATTAGCAGTCCTGCTGGCACTGCAGTTCAAAGGGAAAACTGTTCAGTCTGGCCAGTGACACTAAGGCGATAATTACGGCACAGCACAGGGACAGGAACAAGAGTTCACGTGGCTTCTGACTCGGAACGACTTTAGGCGACGAATCAAAGATTTACTGTAAGAAACATGCAACCACAGAACCACATCTATCTATCGATATATCGATCTATCGATCTACCGATCTATCTCTCCAGCTACTGTATCTACTTATCAATGCTCAGTCCAAACTTTATTGGTTCTGAAAACAAAGTTGCTATCACAACGTCATTGTAACTTTTAAGGATACGTTACCTTACCTGACTCCAGAGTCTCCACTTTGCTGCAGCGTTCCGTTTCAGTGCTGCCCTCAGTCTCCTTGCAAATAAAATCGGTCTCTTTCCCATGGCCAGCAGCGACATGTCAAGAAGTAAACACAGCAGACCGTACCTGTTGTTGTTTCTTAGAAGGTCTCGTTCTGACTGATGGTGTGGTTTTCGCACTTTAACGCAAGGCTGTTTTTTAAGTGGAAAATTGACAGAGCTAAACCGAGGTTGCATTTTGTCCCCCATTTTGCTACTTTCTTTGGTATCATCTCTCAAAAGTCACAAAAAATGCTTTTTAATGAACAGCAGTATGTATGTACAATACTTTAATATGTATGCATGTACAGTACTTAAACGATATAAATAGTGGTTGTCTCAGGTCCCTCTGTCTCAAGAGACTTGGCAGCGTTTCGGTCAAGAAACTGAGCTAACGACGAATTTGATATATTACCACCGCAGGGGTTTCACAGCCGGGACACATGAGTAAGTGATTTATCGCCGTGTTGAATATTGTGGCCATCAAGCTGTTGTGATGCGGACCATTAAGTCCTGTTAACAGTGAGCTGTAGAATCTGAAAGGCCGAGGGCACATGTTGATGTTATTCTACATCGGTCCCACTTTCACCTGTTGTTGTCAGCTGTTCCTGTCCTCCACTGAGAGGTGACTCTTTTCCCGAGGGATGTGTCACACAGTGAGGGTAAGGGATGATGGCATTTACCCTAAACATGAGGGTGTATACAAAAAAAAAAATACTTCTTGTAGCAATAGCGGGCTGCATGTAACACACAGCAAGATATGCAGAAATAAAGTCGTTGTCAGCAAACCGAGACTTTTTGGACAATTTGGACAAAACCCTGATGTCAACCCCAACAAGTGCATTTTTAATGAACTATCACAGAGATCATGATTCAGCCTGACCTCACAAATATTCTTGTACCGCTAACACACTTCAAATTACTGCAGAACAGTGATTCTCAACTGGTCGGTCGGGACCCATTTTGGGTGGGTTATTCCTATTCTTTTGTTACAGTATGATACAGAGGAGTAACAAGTTCCCACACGGAACAACAAGAAATACTTTTCTAGCCACTAGTCTACTCTTTGGTTGGTAGTCGTTATGGCAAGCAATATGCCTTTGGCAGTATAGCAAACTCATTTGAAACGGCATTTAAAAACATACCGGTAATATATTGTACATGTGTTTTCAGAGGCTATTTTTAAACATAAAAGGTTTTCGCAGATGTTCTTTATCCGGTCTGTTTAGATCACTGATATTAATAATTGGTTTCCCAGATGAGCCTAATAAACAAAAAAATAATACTTAAGAAAGTGCTTCCACATTTTTGATTCATAATGGGGAAAATAACTGACCTTTCTTCTGATGAAAGGCATGCAATATTCCGGAGCCTTTCAAAAGGAAAGAAAACATTTCAAGAAAACGGCAGCAAAATTATTACAAAATTGTACGTGACTCCCCCCCCCAAAAAAAACTACACAAAAAAACAAAACAGTAGTCAACATGGTGTTTTTGTCCACTAAAATCCATATTAGTATATACTGTATAAATGTAGCGGCACGGTGGGCGAGTTCTGAGGTCCGGGGTTCAAATCCCGGCCCCGCCTGTGTGGAGTTTGCATGTTCTCCCCGCGCCTGCGTGGGTTTTCTCCGGGCACTCCTGTTTCCTCCCACATCCCAAAAACATGCATGGTAGGTTGATTGACAACTCTAAATTGCCCGTAGGTGTGAATGTGAGTGTGAATGGTTGTTTGTTTGTATGTGCCCTGCGATTGGCTGGCAACCAGTTCAGGGTGTACCCCGCCTCCTCCCCGATGATAGCTGGGATAGGCTCCAGCACCCCCGCGACCCAAGTGAGGAGAAGCGGCTCGGAAAATGGATGGATGGATGGATGTATAAATGTATTCACTGTACACCGCATTGACTAATAAGCATACTGTATGCTTAATAATTTGGAACAGTGTAAAGCTACAAGTTGGGTTGTGTACAGGACAGTACACCCCAAAATGTAGACAATTATTTTGTTGTGCAAGATGTCAGTAGATCATGTGAGACTTCGTTTCAGTGTGCCTAGCTTCTTTTTGGCCTTTTGGTACTATTTTGCGATGCCACCGCAGACCCACTGGGTCTTCACTGGATGAGTTTTAAAGCTTTCTTTTAGTTTAGGTATTATACATACAGCAAATTTGAAAACACTCAACACTCGCCCAGAGTTTATATGGCAACCACTGGTTCAGAGTTAAATCAACACTTTTGAAAGAGTTAATATTAGTTACTAAACAACGCTGACAGTGTAAAATATTGACACCATATTGGATGAGTTAACATTATTAACACTGTGAAAGTGTTATTTAACAACTCTGATAGTGTAAAATATTGACACCTTAAGGCACAGGTGTCAAACTCGTGGCCCGGGGGCCAGATCCGGCCCGCCACATCATTCTATGTGGCCCGCGAAAGCAAATTAAACTTGCTCATTGTGTTCTGGTGTAGTACCATTGAGATATTTGCAAGCATTTTTTGTTATCAATACCACTTTGAAAAGTAATGTTTTATATATATATATATATATATATATATATATATATATACAAATGTGCACCGCAAAGCACGCTGGGAGTAGCAAGGCTTTCACCGTAGTCACAACCTATATATTCTTCTCATATTACTGCAGTTCACAGCCTCAAGTCGTCATTATTTTCAGAAGTTTGAACTTAATTTACCATGTTAAAATACAGGAGTAGGAAAATGGCGCTCACTCGTCGCTCTCAAACTGAAGAAGTGCAGGTACAAGGTTGGAGCCTAATTAAATACATGTCTGAAGAGTTAATCTCACACCATGTGATCTACTCTGTGAAATAACCCCTACTCTGGACACGATTTAAAATCGGAAAAATTGTTAAATTACACTTTGGGACTTCAAATCCCCTCCCAAAAATGTAACCCTGAAATTTTGACACTCCAACTTTTGCTGTGCAGCGGTTAGTTTCTCTTCAGAATTGTATGGGACAGTTAGGAATGTTAAAATATTTCTTCAAAGATTGCCTGCAAAATTAAGAAAGGTTTTATGATGTTTGAGCCTGGAACAAATTAATTTACTTCAGAAAAAGTTTAGTTTTTTCATTTGAGTCATTTGACCAACTTAGAAAGTATTGAAGGTTCCACTTTATTTTCTGTTTCCCCACAGTATGCCAATATCTGAAAGTATTATCCTTCATATGAGAAGAATGTATGTTTCGGGCTATTCACTGATGTACAATGAAACACTTGCACTGGGAAAACTTGGGGGAACAAATATCAGTAATTTAGCCATTCATGCAAAAAATAAAATCCTCTGAAAACATTCATTGGAAGCATTTGTAAAGACAAAAGTATGTTAGAAAATCGGCAGCCTCCGAGGCTCGAATTCTGTATGCCTGTGTGGAATTTTCTTTCAGTAACAGTTCAAACAGCAGCAAGTCGAGTTTCCATCAAACTGCATTCTAGCAACTTTTTCTTCTCACGCCGCCCTGTGACCTTCTGTCTGCCATCGTCTACCTTTAGCTCATGTCATCGTGTCATCTGTAATTTTTGTCTGCATCTCCTTCCAATCAATGTACATTTACAAAAACATATTGAAAAATAAAACAATAAATCCTATAACATTTTATTTTAAGTGTTACTCTAATTAAAGTAATAGGGCTGTAAATCAATGTGTTTCCTCAAGTGTGAACACTTGTTGTGTTAGTAGTAGCAACATAACAAGTGGCCGCCATTGTTGTGGAATCTTCTAAGAAAAAAGAAAACATGGAATGAGCACTTCAAATGCCTCTAAAACCTTCCATAACAAGTACAAGTACAAAAAAATAAATAAAAAATGAGTTACAATTGAAAGTACATGGCCTATTCTACTGCTCTTCTCACAAATAATGTTCCATTTGCACTATTTAAGTCAGGTTTTTAGGGCAAATGACGTTGTTTTGAAACGTCACGGTAATTTTGGTGACTTGGAGAATTTCGGCCTGTACGAGCTTATTGGTGGATAAGTTTCACTGAAACATATCAGCCAGTTGGAGAAGGTCTTCCCCGAGTAGCAGACCAAACGAAAGGGTCGATGAGATACATACTGTATGTTGGTTGTTTTGTAATGTGGAAAACATCATCTAATTTTCAAAATTCTTGGTGCGTTCCAACCAGACTCAACATTTTGACAGACTGTCATTTTGGGGGAAATATTGTCACATGGCTTGTGTTAGCTCCTATCCCAACTGGTCAAGAACAAACAAAAGAAAAATGGTTTATTTGTGTGTGTGTGTGTAGGGGTGTCAATCAATGCCCGTCGCACATGGTGCCATTTGGTCCAGGACCGCCTCTGAGTAACGGGGTTGCATTGGTTTGAGTGACGCACTCCACTGCAGCAGAAAACATATATATAAAAAAGGAAAAACAGGATAGAGGACTTATGTCTACTTTGGTCAGAGCTTGATGAAGTTATTTGTGCTGAGTTATGTAGCTAACTTTTTTTTGTCTTCCCAGCTGGCTAAAAAGGTTAAGTAGTAGTAACAAGGTTGTGTGTATTTTAAGAAACAACTTACTACTATTTAACATAGGCCTGTGATAAAACTGAATGTTTTAACAATTACAAGAAGACATATCAACAGAATTCTATCCAAAAAAGCTGATTTGAAACTCATTTTATCTGTTATATTTAATTTGTAAATTTGTCACCAAGCGAGAGGGACAAGAGAAAAAAAGCCATTCTGGTTATTAGTCATCATGTGTAATGTTACTGCATTAAATATTGTACCTGTATTTGTTTTTATGTTAACTTGATGCTTTTTATACAAGGTCACATTGCCATGCTCCTTCTGGCCAGGGGACTACCACTGGAAATGGAGCCCTCTGGCTATAATTGGGGGCATTCACATTTTATTGTTAAAATGTTTATTGATGTAAATTGTCCCTGTATAACAAATAAAAGAGAAAGGTTGACCAAGCTTCTCTGCGGAATGTAGCTTTATACACTAGGTGGCGCCAGTGTTCTTCCATCTGATATCTAAACGCCATCATCATCATCATCATCACCACCCTCCACAAAAGCCAAAAAGAAAAGAAAAGAAAAACTAAATAAATAATAAATAAAATAATAGAAGCCTCATTTCAGAGTGGAATGACAGTGCGTGACATAAAAGCTGACTTGGAAGCCATTGTTGGAATATGCCGCCACTCAACAATAGTGTTGAATAAAACATCTCTCTGGTGGCATATTGTGGGCCCATAATGGAGCTGCCACTTCCTGCTGAATGGCCTGCAGGCTTCGTGGTGAGGGAGGTGGGGGGAACATGTGGGAGTCTCATCCACCGCCCATCAAGTGCAAAAACATCCATCCATCCATTTTCTGTACCGCTTATCCTCACTATGGTCGCGGGTGTGCTGGAGCCTCTCCCAGCTAACTGATCCTCAAGTAAATAAATAAATATGATGACACATTTCCCCCCCAGTTGTTAACTTCCTCCTTTTTGTCAACTCTGATTCAATTGCTAGTTGATAATGTTCACTTTTTTTTTTTTTTTTTTTTTTATCCACTAAGTGATACTCTCCAATCTAATCACAAAGCATCAAGTCAGTAGATATTCGAGCCTTTGATGCTTATAATGAGAGCTTCCCTCAGCTCTGCCCTCAGGTTATGCAAGTCTTTTTTGACGGCGGCAGGATTTGATTGGGTGCGTGGGTGCTGTTGATGAGTTGCAGAGGGGGGGCGGGAGCACAGCCAAATATGTTTTTCATTAAAGATGAAAAGTGTTGACTGTCTTAGATGTCTGTTTATGCAAAGTCTAAAAGCGTGTATTCACATAAAGAGAGGACTTTACCCCTCCCACCCCTACTGGTTTATAGTTACCTGGAGGCTCATCCGTTAATACATTTCTGGTCTGGTGCTACTTAAACAAGAATGTGAGGTACCTTGCCACATCATCACTAACATGCTTCCATCCACATAAAGAAGTAAAGGCCAAAACCAGCAAATGATCTCGATGCCAGGAGTGTCCAAACCTTTTCTTCTTGAACAATTGTGGTTTATTTATTTAAAAAAAAAAAAAAAAAAAACGCTAGATGACAAAGCAAAAAGTCAAGGATTTTTCAGAATTTTGAGGTGGCCCGCAGCCCTGCAGCAGCAGAACCCCATCTCCACATTCAAACTCAAAACAAAGAGCAATCTGTACATAGCTGACCTTAAGATGGAGCAGAAAGTGGAGCAAGCAATCATTCATGCGATTTGTTGCTGTCACGGTATTATCTTTATTTATCAGGGTATTATGACTAGAAATATTGTTACTATTTTAGCAAGTCGTGAATTTAGCCAATTTGCGGGGATAGGGACCGAGCCCTGCCGTGAATAGCAAGAATCCACGAATACCTGACGTCCTCCCAAAGGGATTTGTAATTGGGTATAGATGCCACAAAAGGGCGGCAAAGCACTTCAATTGGAAAGGGATCATAAAGCATCAACGCCATTTCTTTTAGCTTGTACACAAATGCCCCCCCACCGCTTCCAAATAGTAGACACGCACACAAAGAGAGATATACAGTATTTTCATTATTTAATCCAAGAAACATGTTTTTTTTTTCTTTTTCCGTAAAAACTGATCATTGTGGGTGTGTAAAAGTATGTGACCCATTGTTGCACCATATACAGGTACCAGTATCGTGCCAAGGTATTTTGCTGTTTAAAATAGCACAGTATCCGTTTTTTTTTTTTTTTTTTTAAGTACCGGTAGTTAAAAAAAAAAAAACATAAGCGAGAGCGCTCATATGGTGTCTTAAAGGCCCGTTATAAAAAAAAAACAGTCAGCGCGTGACTTCCTGAAATGGCTTCAAAGTGCTGACTAGCTCCTGCGGACGAGTTAGCACGTGTTAGCGTTAGCCACCCGGAAGTAACCTCAGAGTCCGCAGCACACGAGGATTTTCCTGTGCTGTTAGGCAAACTCTGCATTTGATGCACACGAGAGTCAGTGTTACCAGCAGGAGATTGATAGCATCGATAGCATGAGACGTCTTAGCTTGGAGCGCTTCAACACAGATACAGGCTACACTCGTCGTCGGAGACCACTCCGGAAATCGGGGCCTTCGAGAAGAATAAAAATACGCCCGAATGCAAACGGAAAATCACTTACTTTCCAAGTGGAACCTGAAGACCCACTTTTTGAGTGTCGTTGCTCCGTACCCAATGAAAAACAGCACTGCAATGAGTGGGTGCGCATGTATTGTTGACAATGGGAGAAATCAAATGCAGTCAAATACAAGAATACTTCACGCTAAAATCTTAATCGGTCTTACGTATGACTAAAGTACATTATGGATGAATATAAAAAATATAGTAATGGAAAAAATATTAGACCCCTTGTTTCTTCAGTTTCTTGTTCATTTTTATAGCCAGGTGCAACTATGGTTCTATGGTTTTCTTGATAATAACCAAAATCATATTTTATATTACAATTAAGGTTATTTATTCTTCAGGTAAAATGCATTTAGGCAGTACGGTGTGTGACTGTTTAGGACATCTGCCTCACAGTTCAAATCCTGCCTCACCGGTGTGGAGTTTGCATGGTCTCGCCGCGCCTGCGTGGGTTTTCTCCAGGTAATCCGGTTTCCTCCCATATCCCCAAAACATGCATGATAGATTAATTAAAGACTCTAAATTGCCCGTAGGTGTGAATGTGTGTCCGACTGTTTGCTTGTTTATACTGTATGTACCTTGCGATTGGCTGGCGACCAGTTCAGGGTGTACCGAAGATAACTGAGATAGCCTCCAGCACGCCCGCGAGCCGTGTGAGGAGAAGCGGTGTGGAAAATGGATGGATAAAAGTAAAAAAAAGTAAAACGTTTTTTTGTCAGTTTTCATTCCACTGCTTTTACTTATGTTTTAGATTTTTGCCGTGGTATCGTTTCAGTACCTCTATCAAGGTACTTTATGCAGGTATAGTATCAAAGTCACAATTGTGGTATCATGACATCACTAAAGTGAACCCTTGTATTAGTAGCTTGTGGCACCTCCTTTTGCAACCATTACTCTAACCAGATATTAACTGTAACTACTAATCAGTCTCTCACATCTGTTTATGGGGATTTTTGCCCAATGATTCCTGTAAAACTCAGCCAATGTAGAGAGGTTGGAGTGACATCTGGTATGTACCAACTTATTCAGGTCTGGCCACAACATTTCAGTTCAATTCACAATACAAATCCTATTTATCTGATGTCATTCCTTGTACTTTTGCTGGAATGCGTTGGTTCGTTGCCTTGTTGTTCAATCCATATCCATCCCAGCTTCAACTCCCTGAATGATGGCAGGAGATTCTGGTCAAAATTTCATTCACGGCCACTGACGGCTAAATTAATCATATAGCCATGTTAACTGGGAGGGCTGGCAGTGAATGTGTTTTAATATGCCTGGAAATTCATGGCTCTTGATATACGATGGAGTCGTCCAGGTCCAGAAGTGAAAAGCACCCCCAGACCTTCACATTTCCACCGCTATGCTTTAAGTTGGGAACAGGATCTTTACTTCATAAGCAGTGCTGACTTTTCTCCAGTCCTGGTGGTTATGATTCTATTTTTGACTCGTTTGTCCAGAGAAATGACTTCCAAAAGGCCTCTGGCTTGTCCAAGTACTCTCTGGTAAAGTTGAAAAGGGCAGATTTGTTCTTTTTTAAGAGCAGATGCTTCCTTCTAGAAACTCTCCCATGAATGTCATGGGACGCATGCACATTTATTTGAGATGCTGCCAGAGAGATCTGCAACTGTCTCGAGGTGATGTCCGGGTCAGCCTGGACTTTTTTTGTTGTGGTGTTTCTGGTTGATAGTTTTGATGGGTGTCCAATTTTGGCAAAGTTGCTGTCATATTGAAAATATATATTTTTAAATGATTTCTGGAATCTTTCGAGAATGGTCTGACAACCATCTACAGGTGGATGGGCTGTCAATACCGTCTTCTTCATGTCAACGGCTATCTCCTTTGCCCTTGGTTTTGTCGATTTGTCTGGGACCACAGTTTAGTTGCTTTCATCTCTCTCTTTAGCGCAGGCCAAACCCTTTCCAAAGGATGTCTTCTTTCATTGGTCTGTGTAAATTATTTAATAAGCACCCAAATGTTTAGCCTGTGTCTTTTACCTGCTGGATTTAACCAATGCAGCTGGGGGTTCACATACTTTTGCATGTGTACAATGATCAGTTTTTGTGAGAAAAAACATGTTTGTTAGATTAAAAAAGGCAAATATATCTATTTTTGTGGGTGTGACTACTATTAGGAAGGTGTACTTCAGAAATTGGGATTTGGATGTATGTTGAACAAGGTTAGTTTCATGTTTTTTTTTTTTTTTTTTTTTTTACAAAAACAGTGACCATGTCAGGAGGGTTTAGAAACTTTCAACCATCACTGTATGACAATCAACAATATTAAAATATGGCTTAAAAATGGCCTGTAGGGTTAATAAAAGTTTAATTATAGCGACAATGTGACCCTTGAACATATTATTCCTTGTCTTATTATTTCCTGTTGAAAAAAATTCTGAACAAATAGGAGGTAAACCATCGCAGTGGAACGGAATGTTCGACCATGAAGGTTTTACTGTACTAGCAGATTGTTTTGGATGTTCTTTATGGTCATTCCGCCAGTCAGGGTCATTTCTGTTGCAGCTGTGTGATCGGAGTTAAACACGGATGTGTTTGCTTAAATTTAAATCCCACCCACTCTCAAAGGAATGTTAAGCACGCAAGGATATAATTCACAGCTTTTTATGCACGTAACGGCCACAAACACAAACACATTGTAGAGAGTCAAATGAGCAGTTTGGTAAAAAAAAAATAAAAAAATAGAGGAAACGCCAGCACACATTCTATTTTGGCTTATTCTGATGAGGGTGGACCAAAATAGGCCAACATTTTATTTTCAAATAGGCACTATGATACTGTTGCAATCATGCTGGGCTTCACTTACATATACACAGCACATGCACATAGAAGGCCATTCAAGACATTTTTGATGCGCATGTTTGTGAAATTCATCTGTGTTCTAATTTTCCACATACTTTCTCATTACCTAAACCCCATAACGTTTTAGTTTTGCATAGTGTCTATGTAAGTGCACATATAATGAATAGTCATGATCTACAGAACAAAGACTATAAAAGGTGATAAAGGACTAAAGTACCCCTAGTTGTGCACACCTTTACTGTTGCTGATAGGATTCAATTGATTATTGTATGATGGTGCTCAATGCACTTTTACAAACCATAAAAAGTACAGTGCAATATCTTTACTGTATAGAGCGGCTGAAATAAGTATTTAACAGCATTTGTCTCACTAAATATATTTCCAAAGGTGCTAATGACAGGAAATTTTCACCAGATTTTGAGAACAACCCAAGTAATCCATGCATACAAAGAAAGTAGAACAAATAAGATCAGAAATTAAGTTATGTGTAATAATGTGAAATGACACAGGGAAAAAGCATTTCACATTATTACACATAACAGCAAATTGTACTGGTAAACTTCACATTATTGAAGGAAGGATGGATGGGCAAATGTACCGAGACATTGTTGACAAAAAGCTATGAGGATGATGAAAATGAAACGAGGGTGGACATTTCAGCAGGATAATGATCCAAAACATACTGCCAAGTAAACTTTCAATGGTTTTCAAAGAAAACAAATATAAAGCTACTAGAATGGCCCAGCCAATCACCTGACTTGAATCCAACTGAAAATCTATGGAAAGAACTGAAACTCAAGGTCCATAAAAGAAGCCTACGGAATCTTCAATATTTGAAGACTGCTTGTGTGGATGAAGGGGTCAAAATCACACCAGAGCAATGCAGGTGACTAGTTTCTCCATACAGGAGGCATCTTGAACTTGTCAACACAGCTCGCTACTGTATTTTGCAACTGTACCAGACTTGAACAATCCAAAAAGTTCCGTCTATAGTTCATGAAGGGAAAGACTAAATTCTATAATTGACTGTACACATCCCAACGCAGCAACCCCCAGACAATTGGCTGCTGCTGGTAGTAAACAAAAGCTGCAACTGTGGGAGAAAATAGATGCTGGATTGCTGGCATTAGGCACCATAGCCTGTGAGCAAAGCTAAGAGAAAATATGACAATAAATTAATCTTCTCTAGTCCATGATGTATAATGGGCCAGGTCCCAGAACTGAAGCAGATTTATTACGACTGACTAGACCAGGAATAAAAGTAAGAGGTAAAGGTTTGTTCTACAGTGAAAAGCAGCTCCCATACTGTAACCCTTTGATTTGTTATAAGAACTTACCTCACACATGAGTCCAACTTGAGGAGAATTTTTATTTATTTATTTATTTTTTTTTTTAAATGAACACTGGACCTCTTTATTCAGAAGAATGAACACCTTGTGTCTCCGTGTTGGGGCAAGGCAAACTGGACAGGAAAGCTGGAAGAGTGAGGCTCCATGTATTCGTGTGTGTGTGTGTGTGTGTGTTTGTGTGTGTGTGAAAAAGCAAACCTAAACCAAGAGCTTGAGAGCGAGGAGTGCAGCAGCAGCGGCAGCAGCAGCAGCAGCTAGACAATGTGTGTCAGCAGTGTGTCGGCCACATGGCTTAAGCGTAGTGCCTGTTTTGACAGCAACAGACAGCGTGTGTGTGTATGAGTGTGTGAGAAGAGGTGACCCTGATGATAGGAGAGCGGAAACACAAGGACTGAATGCTTCTTTGTGGATCTCAGCCTGTGTTTCATTCTTATAACTTTGTGACATCAGCTGCAGTTTTGACTTCTATCTGCTTGGTGGTGTGTTCATCCAGCATCAGGTAAAGTTAACACACGTTTGAATCGGCTACTTAAGGACAATGTTTTTTTCTGAATACAAACCTTTAGCTTGTATCTTTCCCCAAGGGCAAAGTGTGTAGTCAGTTTATCAGCAGTCCAGACACAAAAGTTTCAGCTAATCTGGTCCAGAAGAGTCTCCCTGTTAAACCCTGTGAAGTTTTCTAATGTTTGGGTTTATGGATTTACTCCTAAAATTGCAGAATGTTGACACTAATAGTGATCATTCAAATTGTCTAATCCACTTTCATACTTTCATGGGAAGTGCCTGTGTCAAGTCAGAAGACTTTGAAATACACTTTAGCTGTGCTGCAGACGCGTGCCTATTTTACAAGGGAGGTGTTCTGAAGCTGGTGTTCAACTCTTCGAGAAAGATGGCCACTGGTAGCATAGTAGTTCACACAGCTACTATACTACTAGACTACTTACATACTGTATTCCATTAGGGTTAGAGTGGACAGATGGCTTGGAGTTATGGACAAAGGTTGCTTCTGCATTTTATTTTATGTCATCCATCCATCCATTTTCTAAACCGCTTATCCTCACTAGGGTCGCGGGTGTGCTGGCACCGATCCTAGTTCACTTCGGGCGAGAGGCAAGGTACACCCCGAACTGGTACCTAACAAAGGGGCAAAAAGTGATCTATAGCACGGGTTATTTTGGGAGCCCATCTAAATGTTTCCAACAGTGATGTATGAATTGAATCTTTAATTTTCTTTCTGGTTTTAATATCTGTTGCGAGAAAACTGAGTTCTTCCTCAGTCAAGACACATTTCCATTAGAACCATTCGATACTGAAAATTTCAGTTCCTATAGTTGCGGTGTATCTGGAGTGAAAGGACTTAGCAGTGAAGAGGGGAAAAAAAACAGCCGATCAGGAGTCTTCCCAAAGATTGGTTTGTAGGCAGAGGTAAGAAGGCTTGCGCATGGGCTGGTTGTTGCATGGGCCCCTGACTAAAGCAGAGCAAGGACCTATATTTCATATTTCCTAGCAGAGAACGTGACTCCCTAACTACTGATAATAAATTATTTGTTACATGACTTCATTTTGTTACAAGCATGACTGAGCCAGTACACTGGCAAGCTATAAACCCCCACTCACTGTACTATTGTGCTGGGTCGTAATGCCCCTTTGTTTGTGTCGACACTTCACTTCTGGTGGTCACAACAATTAACTCATTTAATGGGATAACACTGAACAAAGACTCCGTTTTTCATTGACACTTAGTGTAACATTCATGTGGAATACTAATAACTATATGCAGAAGATGAGCACATGCCAGCTTGTTGTGAAAGTACCATAGCCTTGTTGTGGCATCATGTAATGATGGTGGAAGGAAGTTTTTAAAGGTTCCTGACATGTGAATCCAAAGAAATCTACAAATATGATATTCCATAATGAACTTAACAACTTCATGTCAGTGAATGTTTTGTTAATGAGCTCATCTCACAAACAACACGTTTAATACAATATGATGTTCACTTTCTTGCAGACATGGACCTGCAGACTTTCTTTTCACTTATTCCCTCATGTCACTTTATCTTCAGAAAGTCTTTGGCCAAGCACTTTACCCGAACAACAAAATAATCATTCCCAGACTCTTCATTTCACGATATGCTCATCTGCATCTTTGCTCCATTTTAACACTAATTTTCTTGAGAGCCATCTAGTTTTCCTTTGCATTCTTCCTTCTTCTGTGCTCTTTAAACATCTTGGTCTCACAAAACACAGCACTATAAAAAGGACTTGAAAGGAAAAGAATGAAAATACATATTAAAGTCATTTTTAAGTTGACGCAGTGACGCAAGTGGTTAGTGCCTCTGCCTCACAGTCAGAAGGATCTAACTTTGAATTTTGGCTAGGGGCCTTATGTGTGGAGTTTATATGTTCTCCCTGTGCTTGTCAGGGTTTTTGTCCGGGTACTCTGATTTCCTCCCAAATTCCCAAAACATGCATGTTAGGTTCCTTGAAAACTCTTTAAATTAGCCCTAGGTGTAAATGTGAGTGTGAATCGTAGTTTGTCCAGACAGTTTGCGCTCTGTGATTGACTGGCGACCAGTCCAGGGTGGACCCCCCGCCTCTTGCCCAGAGAGCTAGGATGGATTCCAATTATCTGCAATGCCAAATGAGGACGGTACAGAAAATGGATGCATGGCTGTATTACGCAAGCTATAGTATTGCATAATTCAAGAAACGGCAATAACCATTGGATTTTGTTCAACCATATTGTCACTCAAACATGTATAAGTAAGGCAGACATACAACTCCAAAAACATCATTATTTATATGTACACATTGATCTTCCTGAAGAGGCAGGAACATACAGTGACCTATAAGAGTTGCGTTACTGTTATTGTTGTCTGATTGGTGGAAAGCGTCTTTGAGGGTCTTGAGAAGCACTATATTAGTTTCATGTATTGTTGTTATTGTTATTTCTATTGTATTGTAAGAGTGATGTGCAGAGCTGTGGGAGCTATAGAGGAATAAAGTTGTTGAGCCACACAATTAAGTTATGGGAAAGAGTATTAGTGGAGGCTAGACTGAGGACAGAAGTGAGTATTGCAGAGCAACAGTAATGTTTCATGCCAAGAAAGAATACTACAAATGCATTATTTGCCTTTAGGGTGTTGATGGAGAAGTACAGAGAAGGTCAGACGGAGCTACTGTACATTGTGTCTTTGTAGATCTAGAGAAAGCCGATGACAGAGTATCTGAAGAGGAACTGTGGTACTGCATGCGGGAAGGAAGAGTGAGGCTACAGGGAAAAGAGATCGCAAAGGGGAAGGACTTTTTGATACTTACAGTCAACAGTCCAGAGTAATGGCGAGTGTGGTAAGGAGGTGAAGGAACAGGTCCAAGCAGGTTGGAACGGGTGGCGGAAGGTGTCAGGTGTGTTATGTGACAGAAGAGTCTCTGCTCGGAAGAAGGGCAAAGTTTATAAGACAATGGTGAGGCCAGCCGTGATGTACGGATTAGAGACAGTGGCACTGAAGAGACAACAGGAAGCAGAGCTGGAGGTGGCGGAAATGAAGATGTTGAGGTTCGCTCTAGGAGTGACCAGGTTGGATAAAATTAGAAATGAGCTCATCAGAGGGACGGCCAAGGTTAGATGTTTTGGAGACAAAGTTAGAGAGAGCAGACTTCGATGGTTTGGACACATCCAGAGGAGAAATAGTGAGTATATTGGTAGAAGGGTGATGAGGATGGAGCTGCCAGGCAAAAGAGCTAGAGGAAGACCAAAGAGAAGGTTGATGGATGTGGTGAGGGAAGACGTGAGGGCAGTTGGCATTTGAGAAGACGATGCAGAAGAAAGAAAGAAAGAGGAAGTTGACACTGGAGACGTGCTTGTGTAGGAATCTCAATGAGGACAATTCAGTAGTTACTGAGTTCTTACACAAGGTGGACATTGTGTTGTTAGTAACAGTGCTCAAGCATGATGTCAATTTTATTTTGAGACATGAGTGAAGTGCTTAGGTGTGGTTCTTATCAGTTAAGCAATGGGGCAGGCAGTGGTGAAAACAGAACAAGTGAGTGTCTATCCTGATATTCCGTTGAAGAAGTATTGAGGAAGTGTTTCCAGGGGCTGATGAATGTCCACCCAGTGTCTTTGGGCTGAATGTTAGGACACAGAGAGCAGTCTGTAAGTGTGCTCCTTGGATCACTTTCCATGACTCAGAAGGATGTCCCACGCTGCCTCCCTCGCAGCATTGTTTCCCCGTCCCTCTCTCGCTCCCACCTCCGCTCCATTCCCTCCCTTCTTTCAAATAGTTTACTGCCAACAATGCTCAATCCTGCATCTGACGAAGCTGGATGGACTCTTATAGAGCTAAATATGGATACTGGGTGGGTGAACTAACACCAGGATGATCTTAAAGCTGAGAGAAGAGGGAGAAGGGTAAGTGAGAGAGAGGACAACCAAACTGAGTTTTTGAGTATGATAGAAAGCTGTTTACAACTCATTGCAGGCATTATTTTTTTGTAGTTCAGCCTCAAGACAGTAACAAGTGAGTTAAGCTTATATGCTTAAATACTGAGTTTAAATAAATTCAATCTCTGTAATACCCTCCAATAGAGAGATTCTGTGGAATGTTTTTCCACTCGTGTTCACTACTACTCTTTACAAAATACAAATATTAACATCTTTCATCCAGCAAAGACAACTTTAACTACAAAGTTGAATAAAAAAATAATTAAAACAGCTACTGTATAGTCTATAGATAATACATGTAATATATAGTCAGTAGTTTGATTGATAAAAGTTAAATTTAGCACTACATTACATCCAAAGTCAAACAACAGTAATAGACAACCATTCGTCAAACTTTATAAATGTGTGATGTGAACGTAATGAATTACAGTATGAACCTTTTTCTGTGTGTGTATGACCTCACATCACATACATCGCCAGAGGTGGGTAGAGTAGCCAAATATTGTACTGAGGTCAGAGTACTGTTACTTTCGAACAATTTGACTCAAGTAAAAATAAAAAGTAGCCCTCCAAATATTTACTTAAGTAACCGTAAGAAAGTAACCAGTGAAAAAGCTACTCAAGTACTGAGTAACAGGTGAGTAATTGCAAATTTTTTAAAATCAGCGCATGAACAACAAATAAAATTCAAATAAATAAATAAAATATGAATGTGCAAATTCAGATATTGCCTAACAATATCACTTAATCATAATATACATAAACATAATAAATACAATCTTTATAAAATAACAAACGACTTATTGATATAGTGTGTGTGTGTGTTTGTGTGTGTGTGCACGCGAATGTGCGTGCATGTGCGAGCAAGAGAGCGAGAGAGCGCAGCGCGCAGAGAGCGAGAGAGAGAGAGAGAGAGAGAGTGGGAGCGAGAAATAGAGTGACATTACAGCATGATGCGTGTTTTACAGAGACTTATGACCATAAAATAGGGCTAATGTTGCCATATGCACTGTCAAAACAACAATCGAAACATCTGAACCTTACCGCAAGGTGTTTTCTCAAGATAGAAGTCAGCTGCAATATCCAAGTTTGGGCAGAAACAAAAGACTATGCGGCATGATAAAACTGTTGTTTTTCATAGGCTGTAATGTAAACACAAGTTGTACGCGGCTGCATTTTTTTCAGTTTGAGTCACTGTTATAGGCCCTATGGGGGGCACAAGCCAGTGCAAACTGTAGGTCAGTCCAAAGCCCAGATAAATGCAGAGGGTCGCGTCAGGAAGGGGATCCGGCTTAAAACTTCGATAAACAAATATGAGCGTTCATCCAAACTACTCCATACCGGATCGGTTGTGGCCTGGGTTAACAATGTCCGCCACCGGTGCCGTCAACCTGCAGGGCGCCGGTGGAAATTCAGCTACTGTGGGTCGAAGTCGAAGAGGAAGTGGAAAGCGGGTTCTTTGGCAGAAAGAGAAGAGGAAAGCACAGAGCCCAGAACTGAATGTGGGGACTTTGAATGTTCGGACTATGACAGGAAAAGCTTGGGAGTTGGTTGATATGATGATTAGGAGAAAGGTTGATATATTGTGGGTCCAGGAGACCAGGTGGAAACGCAGTAAGGCTAGATGTTTAGGTGCAGGGTTCAAATTATTTTACTATGGTGTAGATGGGAAGAGAAATGGAATAGGGGTGATTTTATAGGAAGAGTTAGCTAAGAATGTCTTGGAGGCGAAAAGAGTATCAGATCGAGTGATGAGGCTGAACCTTGAAATTGGGGAGCTGTGGGAACTATGGTGGAATAAAGTTGATGGGCCACACAATGAAGTTATGGGAAAGAGTAGTGGAGGCTAGACTCAGGACAGAAGTGAGTATTTGCGAGCAACAGTATGGTTTCATGCCTAGAAAGAGTAACACAGATGCATTATTTGCCTTGAGGGTGTTGATGGAGAAGTACAGAGAAGGTCAGAAGGAGCTACATTGTGTCTTTGTAGATCTAGAGAAACCCTATGACAGAGTACCAAGAGAGGAACTGTGTTACTGCATGTGGAACTCTGGAGTGGCAGAGAAGTATGTTAGAATAGTACAGAACATGTATGAGGGCAGCAGAAGAGTGGTGAGTTGTGCTGTAGGTGTGACAGTGGAGGTGGGACTGCATCAGGGATCAGCCTTAAGCCCCTTCCTGTTTACAGTGGTGATGGAGAGGCTGACAAATGAGGTTATATTGGAGTCCCCGTGGACCATGATGTTCGCAGATGACATTGTGATCTGCAGTGAAAGCAGGGAGCCGGTGGAGAAAGAGTTAGAAAGGTGGATGCATGCAATGGAAAGGAGAGGAATGAAGATTAGCCAAAGTAAAACAGAATATATCTGCATGAATGAGAGGGGTGGCGGGGGAAGAGTGAGGCTACAGGGAGAAGAGATAGCGAGGGTGGAGAACTTCAAATACTTGGGGTCAACAGTACAGAGCAATGGTGAGTGTGGTCAGGAAGTGAAGAAACTAGTCCAAGCAGGTTGGAACGGGTGGAGAAAGGTGTCAGGTGTGTTATGTGACAGAAGAGTCTCTGCTAGGATGTAGAGCAAAATTTACAAGACAGTGGTGAGGCCAGGCATGATGTACAGATTAGAGGCAGTGGCACTGAAGAGACATCAGGAAGCAGAGCTGGAGGTGGCGGAAATGAAGATGTTGAGGTTCGCTCTAGTAGTGACCCGGTTGGATAGAATTAGATATGAGCTCATCAGAGGGAGGTTTGATGTTTTGGAGACAAAGTTAAATAGAGAAGACTTCGATGGTTTGAACACATCCAGAGAAGAGAGAGTATATTGGTAGAAGGATGATGAGGATGGAGCTGCCAGGCAATAGAGCTCGAGGAAGACCAAAGAGAAGGTTGATAGATGTAGTGAGGGAAGACATGAGGGCAGTTGGTGTTAGAGAGGAGGATGCAGGAGATAGGCTCACAAGGAAAAGGATGACACGCTGTGGCAACCCCTAATTGGACAAACTGAAAGGAAAAGAAGAAAAAGTCACTGTTATAGGCCCGCGAAGCCCAATAGAAGACTGTGTGGAGTGATGTGACTGCTTTGTGCCATTAGACTGGTGAACTGGAGTCAAATGACACTAATGATCACGCTGGATTGTCGCAACGGTACTCGACGTGGAAGTCGAAAACGAAAGTCTAAAAATAGATTGTGTAACCAATTATTGATAACTGAAAGTAGCGAGTGGCATTGTAACAGGGTACAAGTACTGTTTCTTCTCAACAGAAATACTAAAAAGTCAAAGTAAAAAGTATGCTTCGCTAAAACTACTCTGACAAGTCCAATTTAATCCACAATGTTACTACGCGTTACTACCCACCTCTGTGCATCACATTAATAATTTAATAATAAAATACTATTTTGATCTAATACAGTATCATGTAACATTCTTGTTTAGATCTAAGTTGTTGACCAGTAGATGATGAAGGGAATGTAGCAAATTGAATGACTCTCGGTTGACTGACCACGGCCTCGATTAGCTCTTTATTAGCCGTGGGGGTTATGTTATAGTGTTTGTTGTGTTCAATAAAAACATGGAAATATTTAATTGTTCGGTTGGTATCACCACCTGGTGAGGTGTTCCGGGCATGTCCCACCGGGAGGAGACCCCGGGGACGACCCAGGACACGCTGGAGAGACTGCATCCTTCGGCTGGCCTGGGAACGCCTCGGGATCCCCCCGGAAGAGCTGGATGAAGTGGCTGGGGAGAGGGAAGTCTGGGCGTCCCTGCTTAAGCTACTGCCCCCGCGACCCGACCCGGATAAGCGGTAGAGAATGGATGGATGGATGGGTGGTATTAGTTTCTTAAGACTTTGTTTGTAGATGACAGATGACATTTAATGACCCAATTAAACAGAGATCCAGACATTTCCGAATAAAGTGGCTCCAAATTGGTGATTGGTTGAGAATGGTTCTACAAAATGGGGTTTCTATACTTTTAAAACTTGGAAGCATAATTTGGAGTACAAATTTGGTCTAGGGATGAACAACATTAACACACTGGTTGTCATGGTCACATTGAATGAGCTGTTTCCACCCCATGAGAGCAGAGTTGGGGAAAGAAAGATTGAGTCATGGCACTAGCTCAGTGTCAAGTCAAAGTTGACGTTTTGCTGTGTGAAGTCATTCTAGTTTTAACAGCAACAGTTGTTCTTTCATTGAGCCAATCAGGTCTAATTTCTTCTTTCTTGGCGACAACAAGCTGCTAATGATAGACCATATTGGTCCTCTGCATGTTTCACACGAGCTAACTGGTGATTTCTTAGCTTTAATAACAAGCAGGTCAAAACAGGTTCAGGGGTTCATGGCGTCACCTTCGAGCTCTTTGCTCTGGTTTTCGTCTCTTTACATCCTAGTAACGTATTCTCATGAGAAAGCTCAGCTGTGACATACGGTAGTTTTCAGTTCACTTAACTTATATCCATTAGGTACCCTTTCAATGGGTGGCAAAAGTGGTGTGGGATAGGGATTTTTGTATCCTTCACAAAATAGGAATTGGGAAGAAATGGACTGCACAAATTGGTGCAATTGGTAGAGATGTATTATTTATGTAGCTTATCTGCCGCCAATCTTGTATATGTGTATTGTACATGTGTGTGTGAGACATAACAGCTGGTGTGTTAAGCTGTTGATAGTGGCACCAGTCCATGGATGTAATGAATCTGTGTTCACTCTTCTACAGGCTAAGGGTAAAACACTGACAACGTTTACATTAAAGGTCCCATATTTTGGTTATTTTGACCGCCATAGAGTGACTCTCTAACATGGACCTGGTATAAAAGTGTCAATTTCATTTGAAAAAACACCTTGGTCTTGTCATACGAGTGTCCAGAAAAGGCCCCTCTGGCACCTACTTCTGTTTGACCCAGTTTTGTATCCGCTTTGTCCATATTTGGCTAAGAACACCTTTTTCCTCTGATTGGTTGTCTCCGTGTAGAAGACCCACTCTTGAGAGTACACGTGTTTATCGTGTTAACAACGCTGGCCCGGGAGTGGAGAGGAAGCCGGAAATCTTCGGTAGTTACATAGATAAGCTTGAGAAATTTCGGCAGAAAAATGTCTTGAACTCAAGAATGCATGAACGATTTCAATTCATATTTCACATGTTTACTGAGGCACCATAGAGACAATATTACTTCCTAAATACTAGAAAAAGTTGGTTTGTGGACCTTCAACAAATAAATTGTGTTACTGATATAGTTTGTTCTCGCTACGTTTTCACTCTCTTAATGCATCATCAAATGGACTAACCTAAAGTCATTTTGTGTAACGCTGAGCCCATCCCTGACTTAAGGCGAAAGGCAGGGTGCATCCCAAATTTATCGCCAGCCAATCGCAGGGCACATAGAGACAAACAACCATTCACCCTAACATCCACACATAATGGCAATTTAGTCTGCAATGAACCTACCAAGCACAATTTTGGAATGTTGAAGGAAGCTGGCGTGCTCGGAGAAAACTCACGCAAGCACAGGGAAAACATACAAACTCCACACAGGAAGGGCGGAGCCCAGATTCAACACCCCAACCTCATAACTGTGACGCTAATTTGCTAATTTTTTCAAACATTTTATTATTTTGTTTTGCCAACAATATAAGGACAAGACAGGTGCAATGTTTATTCCTGGCTTCCAGACAAATCTGATATAAAAAAAAAACACAATCCCAAAATAAATCTTTCCTGCCCCAAATTTTGAACCAATTAATCTGTAGTCAGAATTCATTCAAAAAATCTGCCTTTTTAGCTGTGACTGATAAGACTCCAACTCACGCTTATTGCCATGAATTGTGCAAACCAAACCCTGAAGTTGCCTTTGTACTAAAAAAACAAACAGTACTAAAATTAACCTCCAATAATGAAGAGGTAATAATAAAAAGCCACCCAAGGTATCGCGGCTTGACACCATAACATACCAAACGACAGCAATTTGTGCTAAAATGCACTCTGCGGATACTGTACTTTCTTCTTGAGGGAAAATATTGGTGGAACAATTCAATCAGCTGTGGCAAGGAAGGATGTTTAACATTGTAGCCGTGGCAATGAAGAGTAAGCAATGAGGTGTTGTTATTATATTATATTATTATATATTGTAAATTGGAGTGGTGTGGAGAGAAAATGACTTTACTATTTTACTTTACTATCACTTTACAAAAAGGAAAATACATATTAGAGGTTGTGCTACTCAAATTCTTCATATAACCTGCAACCTTCTGGTCCCATTATACAATTGTCATGCGCTACTAACCCGAAGAGTCTATCGTGTGACATTATTTACTATAAGAGACCACAGTACATTTAAAATAATGTACTGATCAGAATCAGAATCAGAATCAGAATCAGAATCAGAATCAGAATCAGAATCAGAATCATCTTTATTTGCCAAGTATGTCCAAAACACACAAGGAATTTGTCTCCGGTAGTTGGAGCCGCTTTAGTACAACAGACAGTCAATTTACAGAACACTTTGGAGACAGAGACATTGACAAAAAACCATTTTGCAAAAAGATGCAGAGTCCTCTCGCACTTAGAGCAGTTCGAATGACTAATATTGCAATAGTCCGGTGCAATGACCATTGTGCAAAGGGGCGCCGAGACTTCAAGGAGTGTATGCGGTTTAAAGTGACGAGTAGTGCGATAATCTGGGACAATGTTGGTTGTGCAAATGTTACAGATACTCCTCAAACAGTGTGCAATGGAGCAGATGCTACTCTGGCATGAGTGGCCAGTATATGCAAATAGTGCAGCATGGCGAGACAACTACAGTGAGTGCACGAGTAATACATAATTGGCCCCACAGAAATGTGACAACGAACTCAAGTCAAAAAAATTGCCAGCTTGTTGTAATGGAATTATAGGTTAGGTGTTTAAGAAGTTGATCGCAAGAGGGAAGAAGATGTTGGAATGTCTACTAGTTCTAGTTTGGATTGATCGGTAGTGCCTACCTTAGGGAAGGAGCTGGAAGAGCTGGTGACCGGGGTGCGGAGGGTCCGAGAGGATTTTGCACGCCCTTGTCTTAGTTCTGGCAGCATGCAAGTCCTCAATGGTGGGTAGGGGGGTACCGACAATCCTTTCAGCAGTTTTGATTGTCCGTTGCAGTCGGAGTTTGTCCTTTTTTGTAGCAGCACCAAACCAGACTGTGATGGAAGAACACAGGACTGATTCGACGACCGCTGTGTAGAACTGTCTCAGCAGCTCCGGTGGCAGGCCGTGCTTTCTCAGAAGCCGCAGGAAGTACATCCTCTGCTGGGCCTTTTTGAGGACGGAGTTGATGTTAGTCGCCCACTTCAGGTCCTGAGAGATTGTAATTCCCAGGAACTTGAAGGTCTCGACGGTTGACACAAGGCGGCTGGACGACGTGAGGGGCAGCTGTGGCGAAGGATGCCTCCTGAAGTCCAGGATTATCTCTACAGTCTTGAGCGTGTTCAGCTCCAGGTTGTGTCGGCCGCACCACAGCTCCAGCCGCTCCACTTCCTGTCGATATGCAGACTCGTCACCGTCCTTAATGAGGCCGATGACAGTGGTGTCATCTGCAAACTTCAGGAGTTTGACAGTCGAGTTCGCTGAGGTGCAGTCGTTCGTGTAGAGAGAGAAGAGCAGCGGAGAGAGGACACAACCTTGGGGCGCCCCAGTGCTGATGCTGCGTGTGGATGAGGTGGCCTCCCCCAGCCTGACCTGCTGTGTCCTGCCTGTCAGAAAGCTGTAAATCCACTGGCAGATGGCAGGTGAGACGCTGAGCTGGAGAAGCTTGGATGGAAGGAGTTCAGGGATGATGGTGTTGCACGCTGAGCTGAAGTCCACGAACAGGATCCTCGCGTCGGTCCCTGCACTGTCGAGGTGTTCTAGGATGAAGTGCAGTCCCATGTTGACTGCATCATCCACAGACCTGTTTGCTTGGTAGGCAAACTGCAGGGGGTCCAGCAGGGGACCTGTGACACTCTTGAGGTGGTCCAGCACGAGACGTTCAAAGGACTTCATGACCACAGATGTCAAAGCGACAGGCCTGTAGTCATTCAGACCCGAGATTGCAGGTTTCTTGGGGACTGGAATGATGGTGAAGCGTTTGAAACAGGATGGAACTTCGCACAGTTCCAGAGATCTATTAAAGATCTGAGTGAAGATTGGAGCGAGCTGGTCCGTGCAGACTTTGAGGCAGGATGGGGACACATGGTCCGGGCCTGCCGCTTTGTTAATCTTTTGTTGTTTGAAGATGCGTCTCACATCCTGTTCATGAATGGTTAACGCAGAAGTCAGAGGTGTGATTGTGGTCGCGGGTGCGGCCGGGTGGGTGTGTGGTGTGAAAGTGTCCTTTTCAAATCTGCAGTAGAAGGTATTGAAGTCGTTGGCTAGTGTGCTATTGTTGTCAGCTTGGGGGGATCCTCGCTTGTCATTAGTCAGCGATTGGAATGCATGCCAGACTGATTTAGAGTCGTTTGCGCTAAACTGTTTTTTCAACTTTGCTGCATAGTTTCTTTTTGCAATGTTAATTTCTTTAGTCAGCTGGTTTCTCGCTCGATTATACAGGGCCCTGTCCCCGCTCTGATATGCGTCCTCCTTAGCTTGGCGAAGCTGCTTAAGTTTAGCAGTGAACCACGGCTTGTTGTTGTTGAATGTGCGGAAAGATTTTGTTGGTACACAAACCTCTTCAAAGAAACTGATATAGGATGTGACAGTGTCCGTATATTCATCCAGGCTGCCAGCTGAATTTTCAAAGACACTCCAGTCTGTGCATTCTAAACAGCTTTGAAGTTCCATCTTGGCTTCATTGGCCCACTTTTTCACTGTTTTCACTGTAGGCTTTGCGCATTTAAGTTTTTGCCTGTACGTCGGTATTAAGTGAATTAAGTAGTGATCAGACGAGCCCAGGGCTGCACGAGGAATAGCACGGTATGCGTTTTTTACCGTAGTGTAGCAGTGGTCTAAAGTATTATTTTCCCTGGTAGGACAGTCGATGTGCTGCTTGTATTTAGGGAGTTTGTGGTTGAGTTTAGCTTTGTTAAAGTCCTCGAGAATAATGAGGGGTGAGTCCGGGTGTTTTTTTTCAATTTCGTTGACTTGTTCGGCAAGCATTAGCAGTGCGGCGTTCGTGTTAGCTTGAGGCGGGATGTAGGCTGCAGTCAGGATGAATGATGCGAACTCACTTGGCGAGTAGAATGGTTTACAGTTTAAAAATAGCGACTCCAAATGCGGGCTGCAGTGTGTGCTGAGCACCGTGACGTCCGTACACCATTTTTCGTTGATATAGAGGCATATCCTGCCGCCCTTTGTTTTCCCCGATGATTCCATGTCGCGGTCCGCTCGATGAATGTGGAAACCGGGAAGCATAACGGCGCCATCGGGTACAGCGTCGCAAAGCCAGGTCTCCGTGAAGCACATGGCCGCGGAACGTCCGAAGTCTTTACTGGTCTTTAACAGAAGATGAAGCTCGTCCATTTTGTTGGGTAGGGAGCGTACATTCGCGAGGTGGATCGACGGGAACGCCAATCTGTGTCCTCTCTTGCTGAGTTTCACTTGAATGCCGGCCCGTTTCCCTCTGTGGCGCCGCTTCCTTCTCCATGCGCCGAAAACCGCGGACGCCGCTCCGGTGAGTAACTCGGGGAAAAAACTGAGCGGATTTGCGAAAGTTGGTGACAGAAAGTCCGGAGTAGCCTCCTTGATGGTTAGCAGGTCTCCCCTTGTGTAAGTGAGTCGTGTAAGGTCTCCAAAGACGGACGAAAAACACAAAAACAAAAACAATACTAGAGAGCGCGTTACCGAGGCGA
The DNA here is from genome assembly GCF_024500385.1 of Phyllopteryx taeniolatus. NCBI lineage: Eukaryota > Metazoa > Chordata > Actinopteri > Syngnathiformes > Syngnathidae > Phyllopteryx > Phyllopteryx taeniolatus. The sequence goes on along the minus strand of NC_084509.1, from coordinate 22,060,104 downwards.
CCACACTGGTAGGCGCCATTTATAATGATGTATTTATTTTTACTTCAATTCCAATAAAACATTTTTTATTCATAACTGAAAGGGAGCAAAAACTGTAAAAAAAAAAAAAAAAAAAAAGTATAAATAAATAAATGTTGAGCCCTGCTTCGCCCTGAGACAAACACTGACCTTGAACTGTGTCACTGACAGGAAATACAGTAAGTCCCTGGCAGTGCTCTCCACACAGGAAGTCTACTTATAGTGGCAGTCATCTTCTTCCTCTCTCTGTCACACACTCCATCCTGTGGCTAACACATCCCTCTCTGGACTACCAAACAAGGAAGTAGAACTCATAAATAAATATGAGGTAAATGCATAAAAACTAATGATGCAACCCTCCAAAGCAGCAGTCCCCAACTTGGTTCTTGATTTTAATTTATTTTTTCAACATTATTACATTTTCCTAGTAACTGCTTCACAATTCTGAGGTTATGTGTTTGAATCTCACCTCCGGCCCTCCTGTTTGAACTTTACGTTTTATCCGTGCTCACGTGGGTCTTCTTTGTGTGCTCCGGCTTCTCCCGCATTCTGAAAACATGCATTTTAGGTTCATTGAAGACTTGTCCATTGGTGTCAATGTGAGTTTGAATCCTTGGTTGTCTGTATGTGCTGATCAATGATTAGCTGGCCACCAGAGTCCATGGTGTGCCCCTCCTTTCCTCAAAGTCAGCTGGGATAGGCTACTGCTCACCCGTGAACCTAATGAGGACAAGTGGTATAGAAAATGGATAGATGGACATTCTCTGTGTTCTCCAGCACATACTGTTAGTAAGTAGACAAAAATACCAATTTAAACAAGCGGAGAAGAAAATAAATGGCATAAATATTGGATAACTTTATCATGAATAGCCAATACAAAGCAGGCATAGAAAAACCCACACAAGCAGAACATGCAAACTCCACACAGGCAGGGCTAGGATTTGAACCCCAGTCCTCAGAACTGTGAGGCAGATGTCCACCGTGCCGACAATATATGATGTTGTGCATATAAAATATATACCTACATCCCCAAAACAGGCGTGGTAGGTTGATTGGAGACTAAATTACTCGTAGGTGTGAATGTGAGTGCGAATGTTTGTTTCTATGTGCCCTGCAATTGGCTGGCGACCCGTTCGGGGTGTACCTTGCCTCCCGCCCGAAGATAGTTGGGATAGGCTGCAGCACGCCCGCGACCCGAGTGAGGATAAGCGGTAAAGGAAATGGATGGATGGATGGATGGATGGATATGTTATATTATATTATATGTATTATATTTAAGTTTATATAAATGGGGAATTTGGGGTTTTTGTTTGCTCTGAGCTATAATCATCAAAATTATACAGATATATTTTAAATATGAGTGTATTTCTGAGTGCCGGCACAGTGAGCGACTGATTAGCACATCTGCCTCACAGTTCTGGGGACCGGGATTGAAATCCCGGCCACGCCTGAGTGGAGTTTGCATGTTCTCCCCCTGCCTGAAGGGGTTTTCTCCGGGCACTCCGGTTTCCTCCCACATCCCAAAAACATGCGTGGTAGGTTGATTGAAGACTCTAAATTGCCCGTAGGACGTAATTGACATGCGTGCGTCAACGCCAGTGACGTGTGTGAAAGTGATTGACATGCGTGCATGTCAGTGACGTGAATGTATTTGACATGCGTGCGTGTCAGTGACATGCGTGCGTGAGGGCCAGTGACATGCTCGTGTGAGCCGGTTTGACTAGTATTTATGAGAGCAAGACTTTCAATTGTGCGTATGAGTGTTTGACTAGTGTTTATAAGAGCATTTGTTTGACTAGTGTTTATGACCGCCTTTCAGTATTGTGTGTGAGTGCATTTGAATAGTAAGAGGAAAAGCTAATCCTGAATAATGTCCCTAACGTCCCCTCATACTCATAGCATTTAATGCATCACCATGAATCAATGAGCACTGCATAACATTGTGATCTTGGATGATGGGATGCCACACTTTTTGCTTAAAGTCACAGAGCTTGGTTTCTTTTTTTTTTTTAAAAGTCCCCAGTGATGTTTGTTTGTGGTCATTTTAGCTGTGCACTTTTAGCCATTCCTGTAAATTTTACAGTTATTTACCACATACCTTACAGTAAAATACTTTAAAAGTGATTTTACAGTAATTAACTACAGCTTCCTCTGCATCATGGAATTTTGGTTGACGTCACAGAGAGTTAGTGTATTTTGCATGCAGCAGCATTGTGAAGCTATGTGCTCCCAGCATGCATTGCGCCATAGACTGTTATACAAAAGCCGTGATAAAGACGTTAATCCTTAATGTTCACAAATGATAAGGATTAACGTAACATTGATCATGTGTGTTTATGTTACCGTAGTTTGTTGAATGTGTCTGATTTAACTCTCACGTTGCATGCACTTTTTGTGTAGAGTGGGTAGAGTGGCATCCCAGTCAGTTCTGCTGTATACTAAGTGAATCTAAGATAAACATTACCTGGCCTACCTCTTCTGCAGACCAAAAGAGCTCCTGTTTACCTTGTGTAACTCATCAGCCCCACAATGAATGGAAACATTGATTTGACACTATTGTCAGTGAGTAATGTAATCAAGTTTACAGTAACGTACACTGGTGCTGGTAAGTTACTATAAAAACCCTATGAAATTTCTAACAGTGTGTTTTGCTTGTGGCTGAGGGCATACAAAAGTGTGCAGTGTGGCAAAGACTCTGGAACAGAAGTGGCCATTTTTCAAACTAAAGTGTCAGTGGAAGTGATGCATGTAAATGAAGTTCCGATTATGTGTGTATGTTTGAGATATACTTATTTTACAGTAGGAGTGTAAATTTATGTCTATATAACTTGAGGGATCAGACGTCATAGCTTACAAAAGACAGTGTTGCTGTTGGTTTTCGAGCAGTCGTCCGGTTGCCAGGTTGCAAGTATGGATGCCTCTTACCAAAGCTACTCATAAAGCTTTTAAAAGCTATATTCATATGGCTTTGTTACTCTGTGCTGTAATAGAGAGCAGTTATGGCTAAATGTCTGCCCAAAAACATCCTTGCACGTATTTTGTTCTCCCACTAAATATATAAATAATAAAATAAATGAGATTTTATTTGATTTGGCGTGACACACACACGCACGCATACTCGTTTAAGTCCACACACACACACACACGCACGCACATAATGGCCTGTAGTACATTAATAGCCTTGTTTTTGATGGGTATCTCCATCCGGTTAACATGTTTGGAAAAAGGAATATCATTTGTTTTCCATTCCGCTAAATTTAACCTTCAAAGAGTGAGAAATTTCCAGTGAGTCTGATCCAATCCTGAGGGTCTGTTTGTTGTATGGTCACACAGTCGGTTGGGTCTTGTCAGTGTGTTTGTATGTGGGTGCCAGTAGCTTTGGGGTTGTTTGTAGCGATAAATAGATAGCATAGCCCTGAGCGAGAGGCGTGGTTGTTGAAATATTTCTACAGTATGTTTTATTTATCATAGCATTGCTGCTATAAATATCTTCAAATAAGGTACATGCAGTAACCTTATCTGATCCCAATCCTCACATGTCCCAATTGTTAAAATATTGTATGACTGGAAATGTTCTTTATATTGTAGAAGTGCATTGGCAACATATGTGCCCAACATAATATAGTCATTGTGTGGTTATGTAGAGTCACCCTGCAACCCATGTTTACTGCATTTCTGTGGTTGCTTTCTAAAAACACATTGTATCATTTCGGTCAACACAGCAGAGCAAAATCTTCCACTGGTAGGTTCCGAAGCGGAATGCCGAGTCATGTGATGCTCAAGAAAGCCACCAAAAATGTGTCTCGAATGACAGATTTTTGTGGTAAGGCACAGCAGTTCATCTTGTCCCTCATCATCCATTCCAATGGGAATTTATTTGTTTGTCTCGCTGTAGTTTTTTTGCGGCATTTCCCCGTTTTTATACACAGTTGCAACACAACTAACATATTTACCATCAAGCACAAAACAACACACATCTATAGTTGGTGTTGAGTTTTTGTGTGTGTTTTTTTTAAAAGTTGAAACAGTTCCGATTTTTTTGATCTCATCTTTCACTAGGTAGGCCTTAACAGCTTTAAAAGCATCTATGTAATGTTTTCAATGACTGTCTTGCTTGTGAATAACAATCTTAAGGGCCAAGTGTGTTTAGGATGCAAGCTTTATGACCTGCGCTTCCAACTTTTGTACCACCCATCCATTTTCTGATCCTTACACCTTATTTTTAACATAACACTTCACTAAATCTGCCGATCTTTGGATAAGGACTTTAGTTAGGGCTGTTCAAAATTCAGTTTGTTTTCGACAACTCGAGCTCTAATGTGAGTGAGTGCGGTTTGTTTAAAGGTTCCATATTTTGGCTATTTAAACCTCCATAGAGTGACTCTCTAACATGGACTTAATATAAAATTGTCACTTTCATTTGAGTGTCCAGAAAAGCCCCCTCTTTTGTCCAAACAGTATTTGGATAAGACCGCCCCCTTTCTTCTGATTGGTTACCTCTGTGTAGAAGACCGACTTGTGAGAGCACACGTGTTTGTTATGCTGACAGCACTGGCTCTGGAGCGGAGAGGTAGGCGGAGATCTTTGCCGGTGACGTAGATAAAAATGTGAAGACTCAGGAATGCGTGGACGATTTTAATTCATATTTCGCATGTTTACTGAGCTACCAAAGAGACAATATTACATCCCAAATACTGGAAAAAGTTGGTTTGGCAAAATATGTCCCATCTAACATTGTAAGACATTTATTTCAGCAGAATAGTGCCAGAAAATACCTTAATACCAGCAATAATTTATTTTGAATATATTACGAAAATACATATCTATTTTCTACTGACTGAAGTATTGTCGTCTTTTTGTAACTGGAATATTGTTTTGGCTGTAAACCTGTCAGTATCAGCTGCATCCACAGTGTCAGCTTGTCCACATTTTTGGCAGCGCATCCTCCTTCTTTCACCCCCTTCTTCTCCTCCTCTGCATTCCAGCTAAATGCTGAGCCTCCGCCCCCCCGCTTTCATAATCCAAATTAAAAAAAGGTTTTCTCATGCATGAGGAGAGAAACAGGCCTGCTCTGCAAACAATGTGTGGCTTTCTGGACTAGCATGAGAGCATCGATGGAGTGAGAAGGAAAGGGAAAGAAAAGAATATAGCGATGGAGAGCGCTATGTGTGTCAAGTGAGGGTTTCTGAAGGAGAGACAAGCTGTTGAAGTCAACTCCCACAGTCTTGGAGCAAACAGCTTTGATGTGGTGGGAACAAACCTCCCACATAGCACTCAATCGACAATTGCCCTGTTCAGGATAAGTAATCATATCTTGTATGATTATGATTTGCAGGGGGTGGTGGTGGTGGATAGGTTTCTCAAGTCAGTGGACTTTACCAACAACTACAGCTGTAGCAAAGTGCTGTACAAAAACATAAAAGACAATAATCAAAATAATAATAATACAATCATGTCAATAAAGTAAATAAAATGTTCTTTTGTACTTAAAATAGAAGCGATCGCTTTACATTGGCATGTAACATACAGGAGGTGAGCTTTATTCGCTCTTGTCGCACATGTCGTGTGAAGCTGTTGGGAAAAGAGAGACAGGAACGAGATGAAAGTCTCCAACGACCAGTATGAGGGCGCCAAGATCCCTGATGTCCACGGCCGAGACACTGAAATTGTAATCTCGCGATCACAGCGTGCATGACGTCGCTCACGTTTGCTACAAGCTGAGTCGCAAGTAAACGAGCAACCGGATATTTTCGAACAGCCGATAGTTCATCCGTTGGCGAGTAACATACATAGAACACATTAAGGAGAACAGTGGCTCTGCCGTTCTTCTGGCAATCCCGAATCATCTCACCTTACTACTTGTTTATAGAAAGGAATTGTAGTATTTTGAACGATTCCGTCTTGGTGCCGTGAGATTGACTGGCGACCTCCAGCCCACCTTTGACCCTAACGAGGCCAAGCGCTACAGAAAATTGATTGTTGGATTCTGTATTGTCGGGCGTACGCTCGAGAGCTCGAGTAATTGGATTGCTATCTTTTCTAATTTCATATTTCCGTCTTCATGCATCCACGTCCATCATATCATCTCTCTCTCTCTTTCTCTCTCTCTCTCTCTCTCTCTCTCTCTCTCTCTCTCTCTCTCTCTCTCTCTCTCTCACACACACACGCACACGCACATAGGTCACGTTCCAGCCTGGAATGCAGGTTGTCTTAGTCTTAGTGGAGCAAGCAGCAACAGGTCCACCTCCTGAGAGTTTGTGGATACTGCCGCACTAACGATTCGAGACAAAAGAAGCAGCATTTTCCGACAAACAGACAAACAAGGAGCAGCGTTGATGAATTTGTACTGAGTTTATTTTGAGGTATCCAGTTTAATCGAGGTCACACTGACAGGATTGAGCCAGTAACAGGTCAACCATGACGGCTTTGCATTTGCTGGACAATTGGAAGAAGGTAATCACCTTGAGACTAGAGGACTGTGTTAAAACCACATGAAACCTGGGGGTGGGGGGGTTCCTTAATTTTGGTTCCTTTTCTGGTGCATTATTGCATGACTTAGTTTAACTTATGGAACTCTTTAAACCTGTTTTGTGATTTACTGTTGGGAGGCTGACTCAACAGAATATTGGGTCTGTCTGCAGAGGAAATATGTTGATGTTGCAGCAGGTTTTTGTTATCTCGAGGGCAAAGAACATTAGAAACATACTTTCCTTCCCTGCTGCATATCATTTCAGGCATGCAAATACAGTACCCCCATTCCCTGTTCTTATCATTTATGTCTTTTCTAATCTTGTTTCAACCACAAATTAGTTTTCTCACACATATTCAGCTCTAAGCATAATGACACCACTAAACAAGTACTCTAGTATCGATGAGGGGGGGGGGGGGGGGGGGGGGGCACTTCTTATATGTTGACATGATGTAAATATAGTGATGGCACAAAAGGGATTTTTGTACATTTTTGTGGCACTTTTTGTGTGTTTTCATATTCGCTTAGAGCCAAAGTGGCTGATTTCCATTCAATGTGTGAAGTAGCACAAGGGATTTAAATGAGTCGACATGTTACCTCCTCAGTGACGAGAAGAACATGCGGCTAAATACTCTCTACCATATGGACTGTGAATGTGTGTGTGTGTGCGCGCGCGCGTGTGTGTGTGTGTGTGTGTTTGTGTCCTGTCAGCATGAATCACATCTTTAGAAGCGAAAAGTAGGAATCCTTCCAACACCCTTAAACAATAGCAATGGGGCATGTGAAGACACTTTCAAAACATTTACTATTTTTGGTACACTTTATACACTCGCTGTACACTTCATAGGTAGATTTGCTTAGTACAATAAGATCAAGCAGGTGTCATTTTAACTAAATGGATGAATTATCTTTATGTTTTAGCATTAAAAACGTTTTACAAATTCGTTCATTCCAAAAACAACACACATAGGTCTCATTTCCTGTGCTTTGTACCAATGCAGTATTTTGTAATCATTTAACCAAAAACATGAAACCTAATGTCATTTTACTCGTGGCTATCTTAGAGGAAAATACAGTAAAAAAGAACATGAATTTCATCCTCAATCTCTGCTAAATTACACTTTCCTCTTGAATATCGGAAAACCTTGTGATTTCCTAATATTAATTTAAACCTAATTTAGAGTCTTCAATTAACCTTCCATGCATGTTTTTGGGATGCGGGAGGAAACCGGAGTACTTGGAAAAAATCCACGCAGGCACGGGGAGGCCGGATTTGTCCTCAAGAAATGTACATTCATTTCCTCACTCAGGATCTTCATGTGAGCCAAGGAGACGCAGACATCTCGATGGACATGGACCGCCTCAACAGGAACGTGCCAGAGAGCGACGCACGAGCCCACCAGATGTTAAAGGTGAGGTTGTGTTTTGGGCATGTATCACAGCGATGAATGTTGATGTGAGTAGAGAGTAAAATGAACTAACAGAAGATGAATATTCTTTGTTTACAGTACTGTACATCAACTGTGTATTCCTTCATACATGGGCTCTCTATACCTATTTCATAACTGAATTACCACCATTACCCTGCATGGCAAGCCAGTCAGAGCAGAGGATGCACGCTGACAACATACTGTCAGTCAGCATACAGTCTTAATACAGGAATGTCCCACCAGAGTCAGTGATTAGTTGCAGCCAGAAATTGAATGTCTCATTTTCCATTCCTCATGTGTTCTGTTTCTTCTTGTTAGTGTGCCAGACAGAGAATGAGGTGAATGAGATTCCTCTTTGAAAACCTTATGCAATACGGCATAGTGATAAGAATGTATTTAAAATGTTCTCATCTAATTCGCTTCTTATTTAATTGAATACAATACAATTAATTATGAGAAGGCAGTGCACTGACACAATAAAGACTGACGCTAGCGATAAGAGCCTAATATAGCCATAATTGTTAAATGTTCAATCTAAACATATGGAGTTGAGAATGCACTGGATTAAAGTTTTGTGACACATTTTTGAGGCAATTAAATTAATTAGTAAGGATTCTGACAGCACCACTTCCATAAATCTGATTTTTTTTTTTTTACTATTGTTAAGACATTTTGAACTGTTCAGATGAGTCTGGGAGGACAATCCTGAGCAGGCCCAAACGGAGTGCTGACCTCTACTCCATGCATAAAAAAACACGATGTATGGCAAGATATATGATTTTATTTGAATAATTCTAATAATGCAAGTGTATTGTTATTATTTAGTGCACACCCAGTACTGGGCCGCAGCCCGGTGGTTGGAGACACCGGCTAACAGTGCAAATTGAGAACAGGCACACTGACGAGCTAATGCATAGTGTGCCACATGGGTGCAGCAGCACTCTGTGGAAGAGACAATGACTGCTTCCTGGTTTCCCATCACTCCCTCTAACCCCATTCCTTCATCCACATTCCCACAAGATCTACCAGCAAGCCCAGTCTCACCAATCCTCTTAGGCTTGAATGATCCCACTCCATTACGGGCACCACGACAATCATGGTGATCCTATCAGGACACAGAGGCCAAGTCACTGGCCACGCATAGGTTGCTATTCAAAATGTGCAGTCTGAAGTGAAGTGAGGCCCGAAAGATAAAATTGCTTTTTTAATACCTCACGGTTCATTCACCAATTTACAGAACATTAAAATTCCTCTTCTTTCTGAATTCAGAGTGTGACAGTGTGAAACTATTGTGCAATTATTGAATGTTGGTCGGGAATTACCCCAGTCTATACCTCCAGACAATGACACGAGGTTAAAAAAAATCAGCATGTAATACAGTACATGTACAAACTGCATATATTTCGGACTCTGTTGTGAATTATTCATTCTCCATATTTCCCTACTGGACACTTTATTTGGTACACCTGCACAATCTAATGACTGCCAATACTAAAGCTGTATCAAAAGTTCGCCCTATACAAAGCTAACAATACTCATGTATCATCATCATCATCATCGTCATCATCATGCATCTATTATTGTAGTATTGAACTATACTCCATAATATTTCAAATTATTTTCGACTAAATCTGCATTCAACATATAACAGTTTTCACAGTCATATTCTTTGTCCTCTGTGAAGAACGACTGATATTAGTGCAGTACTGATGAGCTTTGAGAGGAGTTAGACGTTTATCCATCTGTGTGTCTTATACTGCCTCTCAGGTGGCCAAGGCGGGCACACCAGAAGAAGCAGCACAATGACCATTCGATTGATGCAATATTTAGTTTCTTTTGAATTCCATTTAATAATGTCATTACTGTATGTTTTTATAAAGCACAATACTATGGAGCGCTATTTATTTTTTTTGGCTGAGAATTTCCATTCATTTAAATGCAAAAAGATGATTTGAGATATGATTGTTTTGAATTACGAGCATGGTCACAGAACAAATGAAACACGTATATGAAGGTACCACTGTACATACTCCACTTTTCCCAAATCACGCACTGATACAGAGGAGAAGAACAACAAAAACAACGCATTCTGCTCCATGTGAGCCACAGTCAGACTACAAACAGATTTATATCCAAATTCAGCCAACGCTGCACTTTAAAGCACTCATCACGAGCCTGCTGTGTGCCCTCCAGGAGCGCCATGTTTGTTAATTGCGGAGCGCTGAGTCTATGGCAACACCCCCACACGCAAACACACACACTCTCTCGCACGAACAGATTTCCCTGATTGTGTTGAGGAATGTGTAAACAGTCAGCGCAGTCATCTATGCTAATCACTTCTTATAGTGAAGACATTGATTAAGGCCCCTCCTCTCTTTCGCTGAATGATAACTAAACCTCTTTAAGGTAGATGCATCTATTTTCACATTTTGCAGTTTTCATGGTATGATTTACCACTGAGATTTGGTATACCGTAACATTTCTATCAAGGGAAAATTGCAGATTTTTTTTGTATGTTCATTCTAAAATTACCTTAAAAATGATCTTAAACCTAGTAATCTATTTTCAATAGATTTTGTCGTCTTGGTCTTCCTCCACAGAGCACTCCACTGGATCTGATCGAGACTGGAAAGGGACTGAAGTTCCAAGCTGAGCGCCCACATCTGGTCAGCCTAGGTAGTGGACGTCTGAGTGTTGCCATTACTCTGCTGCCCCTGCCTGAAGGTATGTATTTTATCTACCTTGCCTTCATACATTTGCTACCTTAAACAAGTGTGCACAACACTCCAGTCAGTTACACTAAGTGGAAAGATTATTACCTCACTTTCTTGACTGTCTCCTTTCCTCCTGTGTTTGCTGGCAAATGTCTGTATGTATAACCTTTTTGCCACGTCTGCCTTTTCTCTATACCTCTGCTGTGTGCCTCTTTGTCTGCACCTGCTTTTCCTTTATGTGGCTGCATCACTTCAGGATGGAGCAAAGGGTGGGTTTCTTGACACATACCTGTGACATTTTTCAAGTCATAGGCCAAATCCCTAAATTACTCTTCTCTGTATTGTACCTACAGAGCAATGCTGCATTCGAGTCCAAGCCCTATAAGAAAAACACATACCATATTATATTATACACAATATCACAATATAGGTAAAAGGTTTGAGACACCATTTTGGTCAGTCAATTCAGTCAGTCAGTTTTGACCCCTAACTTGCCCCTGAAACTAAAATTTTCAGCATACAAAGACATTTTGGAAAATTAAGTGCAGGATACTTTTTCCAGAGTTAAATAGCACTCCCCATATCCACCTGCCTGGAGCCTTTTTTTAATTTTTTTTAATATAAAATTACCATAAGCCCAAGTATATCTGTGATGTTCACAATACAAAAGTGAACAAAAACAAGTCTGAGTTGGTATCTGTGAAAACCCACAACACATTTTTGAGGCATTGTGGTGTCCATTTAGCCACACGCAATGGATGCAAAAAACTTCAGTCTGAGAAGAAAAAGTTCCAGAGCTAGGAGAAATCAGAGGTGGATTACACTATCTGTTTGTATTTCTTTGCAGTTTTTTTTTTTTTTTTAACTCAAATACAGATACAAAGATGTACCTCAACACACAACAGGGTGGAAAAAAAATACACACATGAAAACATTTGCATACCAGTGCAAACTGTAAGCTGATGCAGAGGATTTGTATCAGGAAGGGCATCCGGCTTAAAACTTTGCCAAACAAATATGAGCGTTCATACAAGTCATGGCCCGGTTTAACAACATCAACCTGTAGGGCACCGGTGGAAATTCAGCTACTGTGGGTCGAAGACGAAGGAAAAACAGGCTTTTAGGCAGAAAGAGAAGCGGAAAGCACAGAGCCTAAAACTGAATGTGGGGACTTTGAATATTGCGACTATGACAGAAAAAAAGCTAGGGAGTTGACTGACGTCATGATGAGGAGAAAGTTGGATACTGTATATTGTGCATCCAGGAGAGCATGTGGAAAGGCAGTAAGGCTAGAAGCTTAGGGGCATGGTTCAAATTATTTTACCATGGTGTAGATGGGAAGAAAAATGGAGTAAGGGTTATTTTCAAGGAAGAATAGGTAAGAATTTATTTGAGGTGAAAAGAGTGTCAGATCGAATGATGAGGTTGAAACTTGAAATTGAGGGTGTTATGTTTGGTGTAATTAGTGGCTATGCCCCACAGGTAGGATGTGACCTAGAGGTGAAAGAGAAATTCTGGAAGGAGCTAGACGAACTAGTTCTGAGCATCCCAGACAGAGAGAGAGTCGTGATTTGTGCAGATTGTAATGGACATGTTGGTGAAGGAAATAGGGGTGATGAAGAAGTGATGGGTAAGTACGGCATCCAGGAAAGGAACTTGGAGGGACAGATGGTGGTAGACTTTGCAAAAAGGATTAGTAGTTTGGTTATTATTGTTATTGGTTACATGCATTAAGTGTACAATTAGGAATAGTCAATCGTATATGATCGTATATGTACAATATACGATCAAAAGTTTTTTTTTGCCCTCAGCAACCTACAGTACAATGCCTCCTTCTTCCCAACAGGCCGCACAACTGTTGGTCATGGTCCCATGGACATCAACATCCAAGGCCCCGGGGTGGAAGCTCAGCATTGCTACATAGAAAATAGGTCAGGGGTCATCATGCTACACCCCTGCGGGAACCTGTGTGCTGTTGATGGACTTCAAGTGACACAACCGATCCGCTTGTCCCAAGGTAGGACTCCTAGCTATCATAAGCTGCTTTCACATTGGCCATTTAAGTTGCCTTTTTGATGACTTTTCCTGGATCACAGCCCAGTGTTTAATGCCTAGATCAGACTACAGGATTTTAGCCTCGATATTGGCCTGATTGGCTATAGGCAGTTTGCCAGATTGGGCCCGACATATTTTGTCGGGAACGACAAAACTTCTTGTAGTGTGTAATCCACGACCAACGGTTTGGCCCTACGACACCAAAATTAAAAGTGTAGCATTTTTTATTTTATTTTATATCTTCCGTGTAGTGTGACATATCAACGACAACCCTCCGACAGCGCACATTGACGTCGACCAATAGGATTGCGTATTGCCTCTATTGCTCGCTGTTGTCAATGTTTATTCATGTGCACAAACCAATGTTTACTGAACCTGTAGAGCATGAGCTGACAGAAAGCCGGGATGTTTACATACAAACGATAGTGCTACCACTAGCTAGCACTAGCTGCTACATAATGTGTAACCTGCTTGTGAGCCATATTAAAAGTATGTGAATATACCTCAAGCTCTTCCTGAATGGACAGCCCAAAACATCCTCTCCCGAGTATCTGGTGACGACACCGCATGTTTTTCTCCCTCTTTTTGTTCTTTTTTTCCCCAACACAGTCCAGTGTTGTTGTTGTTGCCATGAACGGTTGTATTCGGTTGCGGTGACCGGTGACACATTTGCTCGTCACACCTCCCTGACAGTGTTTGATTTGTCAAGATTAAAGCCCAGTGATCATAAAGTTACTGATCATTAGTTACTGATGTGGGCAAATTTGCTGATGTAGTATCAGAGATGTAACAGAGACAGAATGGCACCAGTGTATTAGGAAAATGTGAAGCTTTTTTATTATCTGAGCCGACAAGTTTTATCTGAAAGGGACAGGAGAATAAATGCTGGCACTAAGGTTATACCAATTTGTCGTGAAGGCAGTGTAAAAGTGGCTGAATTCATAATGTAATGGAATGTACTTGCTCATGTGGAATTTTTTTTGTGTCTTGTCAATAAAAATGTTGGTCCTGAACCTGCTCCATACCAAGTGCCATGAGGTAACCATTGCTGTGGTGTAATGCTATTTAAATACAGTTGAATGTAATCTATAAGGCATTATGCTCTTTGAGATGAGATTCGTTTATGGAGCCCCTTCATAACAGCACCTCCCAATTTTTGTAAATCAATGATATCTAATTTCCTCACTTATCGATTTACATCATTATGGCTAGCATACACTTTAAGAGAAACGCCATTATTGTAAGCATGTATTGGCTCAGCAAGGGAAGCTGTTCCATTCAATAAAAAGCAGTCAGGCCTTTTAAACAGTTATCGACTAAAGGGCCATGTGGCGTATAGAGGGCCACGAGTTAATAGGCATTACATTCAGAGAGAGGGGAAAAAATATTTTCAATTTCCCAATAGATAGATAGACAGACAGACAGACAGACACCACTAGCGGGCTACTGACTGACAGACCGACCTATCTACCTATCTATTAAATTTAACATTTGTCAGAGATTTTGCAGGTGACCTACGTTTAAGTCTTAACAGAGCCCAAGAAAAGCAATGGCCTTTGTCGTTGTCCGTCAGCATATTAATGTTGAAACAAGTCAAGGAGAAGAAAAAAAATACAAATGTACCGGCATTACCAGATAACTAGCAACCCTTTACTGCTCAGTGACTGTTTTTTTTGTCAATGTCTTTCTGTCTCCAAAGTGTTCTCTGTCAATTGTCTGTCTGTTGTCGTACGAGAGCGGCTCCAACTACTGGAGACAAATTCCTTGTGTGTTTTTGGACATACTTGGCAAATAAAGATGATTCTGATTCTGATTCTGAAGTCAAAGAGGGAGTAAAACTGTCATGAATGTAATAGTTTCACCTTAGTCATACAAAGTTCTTAGACATTTACATCAGAACTCAGACCTTTTCCAACACAAGTAGGAATGCTCATCATGAGTCACTCTCCTCTGATACTGTATGACTACAATCTTATTTTTTTTCTCCCTCACAAAAATAAGATTGTCATTATTGTAGTACCTACTTCATCAACTAATAAGTTATATTGAAACGTGAATTTAGCCAATATCCACCTATCAGTGCAACTTTCAACCTCGTCTCTGGCTGGGCAAACAAACCGTCTCTGGCTGGGCAAACAAATGCTATCTTTACTGCTGTCAGAATCAAAACTTCTTCTATATTGGTAGAGGTAAGGAGTGTCGAGGAGGTTTTTTATGATGTTGACATAGTGGTGTCATTGCCTAGATTATAGGAAGTGAATCAGTCATCGATGGAATTGGTTACTCAACATTTTGATGAGAAAATGAATCAAATCTTCATTGGCCAAATCTCACACTATTGGGAGGCTTTATGTGTTCATTGCCTTTGCACATTAACAGTGTATATGTCCAACAGATTACTGATAATACAAACACATAAGATCTGTCTCTGGCATCTGTGTCTTGTTTACAATGCACTTTAACTGGGTCAGAGTGCAGGTTAACAGTGAATGAACTACACACGGAAGTGCAATGAAAACAATCTGAATAGTATACTTCTTTGTAATAACCACATGTAGTGACTAAAATGTCTCACTCAGAGTCTGACACAAGCACAAGACAATGGAATGAAAATAGTGCACTTTCATATTACACTAATCAGCATGACAGCCAAAATTCAGAACTTAATTGAACTTAAGCTTCTTCCAGTGTTGGCTGGTGGTTTACTAAGAATGGCCAATGATTTGCTGGGGAATGAATTACTACACTATCTTAATATTGACCATCATACAGTACTGTGTGATCTTTAACTGTGCTGTTAGTTTGAGTCATTCTATTGAATGTCCGTTTGAAATGATAATGTCAACGTTACACTGTACTGTGTAAAATTGCTGATCTTACTGATAGGACTTCAATTGCTCAATCTACCAAAGATTACTAAATAACAGTTGATAGCAACAGGGAATAAGTCGTTCGGCACAGACAGTGAAGATTTAGCATATTTTCTCAGTTGTTCTGTATTTAAACACATTTACACAGTGGTTCTCAACTGGTCAGGCTTTGGGACCCACCATCACTCTTATAGACCAGCTGCGACCCAAATTTCAACATGTTGCAGTTTGAACCCGACATATTACAAGATATGACAGTGTGCCAATGGACACAAAATTCAAATTTAAAGATAAAAAAAATTGAATTGTTGTGATAATAGAGAGGAAAATATTCCCTTTAACATTCAAGTGGCTGAATTTTAATTAAAACAAAAAGTGAATCTTGAGGACACAGCTGAAATGTAATTTAATCTAACTTCATTAACATTGCACAAACAGGAAATAAACGAGCGGCAGTTTGTAATCCTCAAACTCCAAATATTAATCAAGGTGATATTCAAGTGCAGAAAATGCAATTCAAGTGTAAAAAATAACTCGGGTCAATTAACTTGTACAACCCCTATTCCAATGAAGTTGGGACATTGTGTTAAACATAAATACAAACAGAATACAATGATTTGCAAATCATGTTCAACCTATATTTAATCGAATACACTACAAAGACAAGATATTTAACGTTCAAAATGATAAACTTTATTGTTTTTCGCAATAAATCATTAACTTGGAATTTTATGGCTGCAACACGTTCCAAAAAAGCTGGGACAGGGTCATGTTTACCACGGTGTTATATCACCTTTTCGTTTAACAACATTCAATAAACGTTTGGGAACTGAGGACACTAATTGTTGAAGCTTTGTAGGTAGAATTCTTTCCCATTCTTGCTTGATGTACAGCTTCAGCTGTTCAACAGTCCGGGGTCTCCGTTGTCGTATTTTACGCTTCATAATGCGCCACACATTTTCAATGGGAGACAGGTCTAGTACCTGCACTCTTTTACTACGAAGCCACGCTGTTGTAACACGTGTAGAATGTGGTTTCGCATTGTCTTGCTGAAATAAGCAGGGGCGTCCATGAAAAATACGTTGCTTGGATGGCAGCATATGTTTCTCCAAAACCTGGATGTTGCAAATCATTGTATTCTGTTTTTATTTATGTTTTAAAAAAACGTTGCAATTTCATTGTAATTGGGGTTGTATTAACTGCCATAACAGTTGGTCAATAACGAATAACAATGAACCTTGAACAGAGTTTTGCAAAATTAATGGGACAATTGGGGATGTTTTTTTTTGTTTTTTTTTGCTCCTGATAAGAGTGTCAAAGTTAACAAGGCAACTCTGTGGTCATTCTCAATGTCCAGTTTGTTTCTGTTTTTGGTCTTCAGCTGAACAAGAGCTGAGAACTCACACTTGCATAAATATGTAGTACTGAAGGGAAGGACGGTCTTTACTGCTTGAGTGGCAAGGGAAAGATATTCAGATATATTCAGCACCAGAACAGGGAGAGGCTTACCCTAGTGACTTTTGTTTGCAGTGTGCGGTCACATGACAGCTCCACCAGTTGACTCTCCTCGTTGCTGGGCGACTTGACGCTTTCCATGTCGACTCCAAAGGGGTTGCGAATCCACTCATCATCTCTCGTTAAACCGCCCCAGTGGTTTATTCACATGCTGTGTGATGGTTTTCCTGCGTTGCCTTTTCCCTGCCATGTACAGCTGTTGTCCCCTGTAACAGGCGTGGGAACATGTCAAGTCGATTTTTAGAAACACAACTTGCCCACACGGTGATGTTTTTTTTTTTTTTAAGCATTAGTAATTTTGTTATGTTACTAAAAAATGTTGTGTATAATTGTTCAAACACATCAAAAAGGTAGGCAACGTGTGAGCCACACACTGCTGCTGAACATTTGTACAGTTGTGGTCCCAACGCAGATGTTCCAGTTCAGGCCCAGAACTCATACAGGTCCACGGAGCTGAAGATGTCCTTTGTCGTTGTTGAAGTAGGTAAATTAAATTAAAGCCCAGTCATTTTCTTTTTTTCCCAGGTAAAGTCCGGCAACACGTTATTAGGATTCCCACATAGTTTCTAGGAAGGACTGACCCCACTGCGACATGATTGGCTCTTGCCTCGCAGGAAGGCCAGATATAACAGGATGACCATCCCAAACGTGTATCACATTTGTATAAAATAAAAACAAAGAAGCTTGTTATGGTTAGGTTTTGGGCTAGGGTTGGGTTAAGGTTAGGATTAGAGTCGGTTAGCGTTAGTGGGACACATTAAAATTGCCACACTGAAGTCACGTTTTAAATCACATCTTTAATCTTTTCCTTCAGTAGGGCGTGTTCTATAGGGATGCAACAACACCAATCACAGTGCAGCAGTGCATGTCCTGGAATTAGTAATATTGAAGCAGGGTGTGTCCTGCCTAGAAACTATGTGGGAATCCTAATAACGCTCTTGCGACCCATTGAAAAGGTGTCCGTGACCCACTTTTGGGTCGTGACCCACCAGTTGAGAACCATTGCATTAACGCATATGACCCTTAATGCACTCGACAGCGAAATAAAAAAGCTACCAAATTTGGTATCACATTTATTGGCCAGAATCAACAATCTACCACAACTATCTAATCAATCAAACTAACACCAGTTTCCAAACTTTTGGTTTTATGTTCATATAGTATGTTGCATGGAAGGCTAATTGAAGATTAAATTGTCCGTAGGTGTGAATGGATGTTTCTCTATGTGTGCCCTGCGATTGGCTGGCGACCAGTTCAGGATGCACTGTACATCTTGCCTGAACTCAGCTGGGATAGGCTCCAGCACAGAGAATGGATGGATGGATGTTACACATGTCAGACACTGCCAGAGAAGTATTAACAAAATTTACATTGTTTTGGTTGTAGTTTGGAGCGGTGTACAACTGTAATGCAACATAAGTGTTTCTATTACAGTGCCCCTCTCATGTACTGTAGACAAATAAGACAAATAAAGACAGCGGAGTTAAAAACTATTATTTGTACTAATCGATTGGGTGTTGGGGAGCACGGTGCGATAATCCTCTGGGATTTACTCAACACATCAGAAGACAGCATCGTTGAAATCCCGGCTGCAATAGAAATTCAGTTTGGACGCAGGTACACGATTTGCAAGGCTTAAATTGCAGAATAATTGCAGGGACCAATTGAGTGTAATATATATTTTTGTTATTGATTTATTTACATCGCAAATATTTTAATTTTAATGTATCTTAGGTAGATGATATTTTCCAAAGCACTGTCAATCCATTTTGACTCTCATTGGATGGATGGATGGTTATATTCAGACAAAGTAAATAGCATTGATCACAATCCATACTACTGTAGCACATGGAGCATCTTTTTTTTCTCCTCTTGTGGGGTGTGTCCTCTGATAATGCCACGCCCCCCCTCCCTCAGGTCTCCTCCTCTTGCTCCTCCCCCCTGGCAACCCGGCCTCTCTCTCGAGTGTGTGCGGGCTCAGGAGGTGCTGAGAGCTGGCTGTTTAGTCACAGGCAACCGCTTGGATGAGAGAACGTATTCGCCGCCCATTGGACTAAAAGACGATCAAGACATTTAAAGTTGGAGGTGGGATGTGCCGACGCAAACGCACCAGAGGAGAAACTCGGCGCGTAACGAGTGAACAAGTGGACAGCTGCCGCTTGAGATCGCTCCAATTTCTGCGGCATCCATGAGTCAATAGTTTGTTTGTGTGTGTCTGTGGGATTAACATAACAAAAGAACGTGAAGACAAAGCCCATAAACACAGCTGTTGCTTAAATTATTCGTACTAAGTCAGAAGACATGCACGTGTTTTTTTGGTTTGTTTTTTTTTAACTGAAAAGCTGCAGAGGCTATGTACACAGCGGAGGGAGAGGACACTGTCATTCATTGGATTTAAAGTAAGTGGGGTTGGTTGTCTTATGTACCAAAGGCTTCATTTCTCGGATGCAGATGAAATATGGAAACTGGACAGAATTTGTCGCTGTTATTGTGGCCGCGAGTTGCCGATGAGGAAAATGCTGCTTTTACAGGAGCACTTCTACCAATTTGTCTTAATACAGTATGGACACAGTAGTATTAAAGCTACATTTTTTGACACTGAAACTTAAAAACCTATTGTTCAATGAATACCTCCCTGGCAGTGTCAGTCGAAAGCTTCAATTTCCTGAAGCTTCAATTGTACACCTAAATTATTTAATTAATACATTAATTTATTAATTGGTTTCAAATCCACTGTGGTGGCAAAGTCACAAAGTCATTTTTTTAAAAAAAATACCACTTATCCTGTTCAGGGGTCACAGGGAGTCTAAGCCTATCCCAACTGACGACAGGCGAACGGTGGGCTACACCCTGGACTGGTCGCCAATCAGTCGGAGGGCACATAGACTGAGACAGACAAACCTTCGTTCTCACATTGAGAGTGGCAAATGTACTACTACACCATCAGTGACTCCAAATACATATAGGTCTAATCACTCATTAATTTGTTCCTGTCGTCCGATCTCAATTACTCACTGTCATGATTTTTATTTTTTATTTTTTTTTTATAATATAAAAATTAAAAATAAATAAGTAGCCGGTTTGAAAGCATCTGTACGGAAAAACAAAACAAGAGAGTAGTTAAGGGAGGCGCGATGTAGTAAGTAGGCCTATTGTTAACAACACTCCTCATAGTCTATATTTAAAACCCAACATCATTTTAGCAAACTAAACAAATAAGGCAAATAAAATACATACAGAAAAACTAGAAGAACTATTTTTACTCAACGGTGCAAAAAAATGTAGAAAAATATCACAACAGTGCACTAGTTTTACTATTTTTGGATGTACAAGATACAACATAAAGAAACTACCCCCTTGGGCATAATGAAGACACGTGGATTGTAAACATTATCATTCTCCAGTTATGATGCGATTGTTATTGTTGATGCTATTATTGCTACTTTCAAATGTGCATTATCTTTGATAACAATACAAATGAACTAAATGAACTGTATTGCCACTTGTGCTGGCAGCAGTGAGTGACAGGCTGTACTGACTGCGCTCTCATGTTTTAATGCTTTCCACATAATCACGTCGGTGGTGGCACGTCTTCAAATGAATAAACACAATTTTGCCCGTTTCTGAGGGCACTAACGTACCTTGCACATCTGTTTGTTAATAGCATTGTTCTATGTCGCTTTGAAGACACCCGCCACACAATCGACAATGGAAACTTGCGTGGCGACCTCCTGCCTCCATTCCTGGTCCGAAGAGTGGCTATTGCCAATGCGCCGTGCTCCGCGTGACGACGGCTGAGTCGGACCGGGAGTTTCGACTTCGCTAAGGGGCGGGGCAGTCAAGGAGGCACGGTTCTGTTTACCCCCACGACTTGCAAACGGAAATGGAACAGGAAAAGGACGACTCTGATTGGCTGTTGTCACGCACATTCCCACCCTGTTTGATCGAGGCACTACACAACACAGCTGATCACCGAGATCGACGGGAAATTTATCCCCATCTTGATCATTTAATCGCCCAGCCTTAGGCCCAACTGTACATGTCTGAAGACAGCAAGAAAATCATACAATTGATACTGTTGAACAAAGCTACGTTAATATGGTGCACAATACTATACACTGCATCATGTACAATTGCAAGATGCCTGGTGGGATACATTGCGGTCATCTGTGACTAGTTGTATTGTGATCAAAATTCTTAAAAGATAGAAGTTTCCTTTTTACGTGGTTGTTGTCATGTCAGAGGACCCCAATGCTATTCAGTGGTCATAATATTAATGACCTGCCTTTAATTATTATCCTTCGGCTGCCTGTAATAGTGTTGTGTTTCCTCACCAGATTCAAACCCAATCAAATAACACCACGGGGGTCGAATTTTCTTCTGGATTAGTAATTACAAATGATTGTTCACTGCATTGACTAAGCATTGAATAAGATTTGTCTTATTTCATTCCGTATACTTGTTGCTTGCTTCTATTTTCATGTATGAAGCGGTGGTAAAGTCCACTTTTAGTTTCAACTCAGCAACTGTAGCTTTCCGCACTCAAACAGAAATGTCTCATTCTCTCAAGTACAAAACAATTTAGAATGAAGCTTGGTCTGTATAAATGCAACATTTACACCAGCTCAAACATTACCCCCACATGTAGCGAGTTCTGTTTATAGACAGTCAACACACACGGGTCCAGTTTTGCAGACACTCCCCACCACCACGTACTGACATAAGCAGACCTCACTGTCTCTATCTACTGTTACATTGCTATTTTTGGTTGCCACTGTGACCCGATCAGGCCTTGTGACAGAAGTAGAAACAAGCTTCAGTTTTAATGATTGTAGCTTCTTTTTTGGGGGGATTTTGGAAAACAAACAAACCAACAATGGCTCCAAGAGGCGAATAGAACTGAGCCAAACTAAACTGGTGCTGCGTGGTGGAAAAGTGGCATCCCTCCATCCATTTTCAACACCGTCAGTCGCAGGGCACAGTAGTTGAACATGATTACTGAAAAATATTCCTACTAGTCGAATAGTCTAATTGGAGAAATTTGTGAAAATAACTGACTCAGTTTGCAGCTGATTATCAAGTGGAATTTTTGAGATCAGTACTTGCACTGTTAGCTTTAATGTGTTTTGAAATGATCTGGCGAACCACATGAGAGAAACACATCGAGGTGGGCTGTGCTGCTGAGTTTACTCAGCCCACCTGGAGGCCTAAAATAGATGGGTTGTAGTCATGGTTGATTTGATTGGGTCTGCATCTGTTTGCCTTTGGGTACATGTTTACCAGTGGGGGATTGGCTTCATTTGTGACAAAAGGAAATGGGGCGTGTGTGACCAGGGAACATCTGTTCAGACAAGTGGTAACCAACCACTGACACTTAATTGTGAGGCGTCTACTAGACAATCATCTGGTTACTGTGATGTGAGTGTTGTTCACAGAGCGTTGTCATTAACAAAGTGCTATAGGATACGTCCTCCCACCGTGTACAAAAGCCACCAAGAGGTACAGTTTTGGTTCAGTTTTTTCATTACCCAAAAAGGTTCTAAACAAAATTTGGCCATACCCTACCAGTGGTACAGAATGGTAAGGGTGCTCTAGTACTACTGTGGATTCTGACTGAAATAAGTAATGTAACCACCAAGAATTTTCTTTCAAAATTGTCTTTATTCAAACTGCTACTCCCGTGAATATACAGTCAAAGATCACGCTCCTCCTTTATACTCCCGTCCAAGCATTCTTCCTCTGGTATTTGAGCCTGTATTTGATGGCGCCTAGCTTGTTGAAAAACATGGGGGGGGGGCTTGACTTCTTCACCTTCGCCTATAGCTTCCTTAACCTGAGCGTTCCATAGCAACTGTCAACCACGGTTATGGCCATCCTATTGTTTGGAACTTCTCTGCCGCTTGAGCAACATTCCGTGCTGGCGGCTTCATTATAGTTAACCTGTAATTAATTAAAGTCTGACCGTGGCCAGTTTAACGTTAGCACGACTTTGGCAATCCACTCGAAGTGAGAGCTACAGTAGCTGCTTACAAAAATGATTGCTTTACAGAAAGGGAGTGCGCTGGCCTTGGATGAAATGTTTTTTTGCAGCATGTGACAGGCAGCATGGTGCAGAGGGAATAACTTGTGACAGCAGTCAGAGGCTGACTGCAAGGCACAGACAGTCTCCAGTGACTTGCATGCTTTAATGTAGTAGCATCATTATGTAATATTGCATACGTGTAACACTGTGATGAACCTCCTGACTTGTTGTGAGCTCACTGTCCAAGAATTTGAAGCTTTCCACTTCTAACCACCTCTGCTTCCTCACATCTAATCTTTCAAGCAAATATTCTTGAGGCTAAGCTTACGTGCTGGAAAGATTGGTCCAGTGGTTGGAGCACAGACGTGTTATTAGAGAAACGATGGAAACTTTGGTCCGGAGACACATTCAATTAGGTCCAGCTGCTTCTTTTAATGCCACGTAGAACTCTAGCCATAAAGTGGTCTCAACAGGGATATGCATTTGTAGTCCCAAAGGAATACTTACTCTCATTAGTCTTGTCAGCTTTGACATTCTGTTAATAGTTATAATCGAAATATTCCATTTTTTTTTTTTAAAGCAAAGGCAAATCCTTTCTATTTTGTCATTGGCAAATTACACATTTTCTTCATATTAATTAAAACACAATGGTATATTTTCTCTCAATCACTAACATTGCATATTCAATACAGAAGAGAAAACGTAATTGCATGTGACTGTTATCAGAAATTCATTATACAGTACGAGTTAAGCACACTCCATCATAAAAAAAAAAAAAGGTTAGGCGGAAGTGAACTACTATACAAGTATACATAAATGAATCACAGTCAATGACAGTCATTTAAATTGTGTGTGTTACTACAAATAAACAAACAGCAAAGTGATCGACAATGATTGGTAGTTGCAACAGAATGTCGGATTATATAATTTGATTGACAGTGTAATGGCTGAATCTGCGGGATCTGTGTGCATATGGCAAACCACATAGTGGATTGTAAAACATTGCAGACATTCAACACAAAACACACATTATTGCTGTACTGTATTTTTCAATAATTTCACAGCATTTGGACGTTAGCGTATGTCATTAAACGTCAAGCATTATTAATTTTTGGGTAAATAATTCTCATCTGAAATGAGTCATACATAGGGGCGTCTCTCTCAAAGGCAAAAAGAGCACAGTTTTATTCTGCTGACTGGCGTCTCCTACTGTATATATGGGTGATGGGTATTCACCTTGACTCAATCAGCCCTTTTGTGTTCTATAACACATTTACATGGTCCTGCAGTTTTATTAGAGTGGGGTTGGAGTGTCCTTGTGGGAGGATTGGACCTCGTGACAATCATTTTGCCACGTATGTGCCCTTAGTCCTGGCGATCTGTCAAGTGGAAATTGTTACGACCTATTCCAATGCAAAGCACTTTATGGAAAGAATTTGGCTTTGGTTGCTTCAAACAGAGTCTGTAGAACATTGTGGTGCTGAAAGATGCTGCTCTTACAGTTACACAGTGTGCACTCACTGCAATGAATGTAGAGAAGATTAGATGAATCATTTCTGGAGTGCTGAGGAAGACATTGCTCTCCACCACACTGGTCAGACGATCCATTTAATTACTGGGTAGGATTTTATTGCATGCACACACATCTCCACTCATCCTCCAATCTGTGATGCCAATCCCAACAGTGCAAGTCCTATGCGATATTACTTAGTGCAGTGTCATTATTAAAATGGCAGCGTGTCGGTTTTCCTGTTGGAAAGTGCTGGGAGAGAATTTGTTGATTATACAGATTTCATTTTTGACCACAGCTTGTTTCGCTGAGCTCAGCTCTTGAGAGAACTAATACTGATAAATGTGCAAAGTGCCTTTTGGAAGGATACTGACACCCCACACTTTAGACTTTCCTCTAAATTCCACGGTTATTTACCACATACCTTACACTAAAATACTTTAAAGTGATTTTACAGTAATGCCTTACATTTTCCACTGTATCATGGGATTTTGGTGGACGTCACATGGAAAAGGTACTGTATTTTGTATGCAGCAGAATTTTGAAGTCGTGTGCTCCCAACATGGATTGCGCCATAAAATCTTGAACATAATCCTTTATGTTCATGAATGATAAGGATTACCGTAATATTGATCATGTGTGTTTATGCATTCATTCACTTTGCGAACCGCTTATCATCACTAAGGTCGCGGGCGTGCCGGAGCCTATCCCAGCCGACTCTGGGCAAGAGGCGGGGTACACCCTGAACTGGTCGCCAGCCAATCACAGGGCACATATAAACAAACAGCCATACTCACTCACAGAGCCCAGGTCCTCAGAACTGTCAGGCGGATGCGCTAACCAGTCGGCGACCGTGCCGCATGTGTGTTTATGTTACCTGTAATTGATTGAATGTGTGTCTTTTATTAACTTTCGCGTTACGTGTATGTTACACTTTTTTTCATGAAACAAAGAGTTTGGGCTGTCTGCAATAGAATGACACCCGGGTCAGTTTTACTGCTAAGTGAAGCTAAGATAAGTGTCACCTTACTTCTTCTGCAAGCCAAAAGAGCTCCTATTTACCTTGTGTAACGCATCAGTACCACAATGAATAGAAACGATGAATTGCCACTGTTGTCAGTAAGTAGCGTAATCAAGTTTACAGAAAACGAGAGAATAATATATCACATTTTCTTGCAACTACCAAACTATCAAAATGTTTATGGGGCAATAAGGTAAAATTTCAGCTGCACGAGGATATGTGAACCACCCTCTATCATTGCGCCTTTGAGATTTATCATTAAGGAGCGGTTTCTTGTGTTTGTCTTAAAACCAATATAGGTTAACCTATTTTTACACTAGTATGACCGTTGTGGATGTTCAAATTTTACTTCAAACATTGCCTGTACCATGATTTTACAGCGGCGGCGGTTAAACCTTGGAATAGGGCTAATGTGGCCCAAAAGTTGTATCCCAGTAAATATTGGCTAAATGTTGATACTGCATATATTTCGATATTTAGCACTGGAAAAAGTTAAAAGCCAACCAAGAGGAATCACTGAACCAAGTATTTAGTATTTAGTGTTTGGAACACAAACTTATACTGCTATAAACTATATTGTCTCAAACTCATCCGTTTTTTGAAATTTTGTTTTTAAATATACACATATCATAAAATCTCTAGATCCTGTCCAGCCCTGCAATGGACTATTTCTGTTTCTTATTTCAAATGGAGAACGTGTATTGGGCTCAAATGAATGTACTTATCAAGTCTAACCATTTCCAAATCTCAATATTTGAAGTAATTTTTTTCATGTCTCAGGGTGGTAAAGTTGTGTCCCCTCAAACATCTTTCACATAAATTCCTTTCAGTCTTAAAATAAAAACTCAGGGGTATTTTAAGGGGTGCTGAGGGTTAGGGTTCATGAACTGCCCTAACCCTGTCTCTTTGATCTGGCAATGGTATGTCAGATTTTTTTTTTCTGTGCTGGAGATAAGGAGTGAACCTTCCACAGTTTGCTTGGGTTCTGGTATTGACAGCTAGAACAGACACCCATTTTCATCAACTTAACAGTTAAAATCACACTGAGACAAATTCCTGGCACATAAGCTTCTTCCAGAAGTTTTTTTTTTTTTATGTTCCCAAATGATTAAGTTGAAACTGTGAAAACAGTACTTGATTTATTCATTGTCTGTTCCCTGTTGATATTTACACCCACAGCACTGCCATTAAATGGCCAGTATCTTCAAAATGAACCACCGCAGTTACACTCTTAACATTTGTTTAAGTTCTCTATAATGAAGAACCATCCTTGATTTATGCCCTCTTGTGTATGATACATGGCTTGCATCTCACTGGACTGTAAATCAAGTAATTATTTTCAAATCTGTTATGTGATGCTTCCATCACTGAGGGGGAATCCATCATAATACGTTTATGGATGTTCCTATGCTTCCTAATACTTGATGAGCATTAATTGGTACCCAGAGACTGCCAATAATTGAGCTTATTGTTAGTCCTAGTAGCTGGAGACTGATTGGCTAGAGAAACACCCTGCTTCCCAATGAGTGCCCGTGTACTTTAGTAGAGGATATACTCAGTCCACTTTTTGTGCAGATTTTTTTTTTTTTTCCAAACCTGCATCATCCTTTGAAAGTGAATACAAGTGAAGTCCAAGTGTGTAGTGAAGTGGATCAAAAATATCAACAGTTACAACAGTTTATCAATACAGTATGTTTACTATTGTAATTGTAGTTTTGCAGTCCTGCACTATTAGAAATTCCTGTAAATTGTACAGTTATTTGCCACATACCTTGCAGGAAAATACTTTCCATCCATTTTCCGTGCCGCTTATCCTCACTCGGGTCTTGGGCGTGGCGGAGCCTATCCCAGCTGACTCTGGGCGAGAGGCGGGGTACACCCTTAACTGGTCGCCAGCCAATCGCAGGGCACATATAAACAAACAACCATTCGCACCCACATTCACACCTACGAGCAATTTAGTCTTCAATTAACCTACTATCCATGTCTTTGGGACGTGAGAGGAAACCAGAACCGGAGATTGTGGACCATGATTGGGCTGAATGAGTTATGTAGGTCATGTCTCTGGACATTTCAAATATAGATTGTGTATATATTGTAGATAGACATGCCATGCATATGCACCATGATTTTTTTGCAGCTTGGAAAATAGTAAATGTAAAGCCTCTTACTCTTTTCCCCAGAAGAAAGGTATTACATTTTTTAACCACACATGAATACATTTATATTGTTCCAATTCTCCCAAATTGTCAACTTCTTCTTGTTACTACCGCAGTGATATTGTTTAAAATAGAGGCACCATAATGGAGCGTTTTTCATTACTAATATAAATGGGCTTTATTTGTATTACATATTTCTACTTTTGAAATGCATAGTGCTAAGCAATGTCACGCTATACACACAGGATTATGTATGTTGATGGCAGAATTTTGGAAGGAAAGTTAACTTCCCATCCACACAGTGAGCTGAGAATTTAACCTGGCATAACCAGGACCACGTCAGTCAATTTAAACAAAATGGCCACATTTGCTGGTAGACTGGCGGATCAGATTATAGATTAAAATGTTAGGAGTAAAAACAAGAGCCCAAAAGGCTAATACAACCCTGATCCCTTAAAGTACGTATATTCACTGTGAGAAATAATACAATGACAGGCCTAACAAAAAAACATAATGGTGATAGTAGGGCAGTTATAGAGATTGCCATTAACTCCTATCTCCAAATGAAGTTAAGGGTTGTTACATTTACTGTAGCGACAGCACTTTTGAAAGTTCATCTTATCTTTCTAATTGGGTGTATTTGCTGTCGGAGAGGTTTGTTGTGGTGAGGGGCATCCGATATCTCAGCTTTGTAAACCAGTGGGATTTCATTAGGGAGTAGCCAGAAGATCCTTCTGTTCTGTTTTTCGATATGAAACACAATTTCACTGTATACGCTTGGTGTAGCTTCTGCTCTTTCAGAGGACTTTTGGAAATAACGGTAGTTATCTAAGACTTTCCATGCCTCCTGTTCTTACCTTGATCACAACAGCTTCTCCCGAATCAAATCAAAGTGTCTTTAGTCTTCACTTTTACAGAGTGCCAAGTGAAACTTTGACCATTATGTCTTTATATATTTTTCTTGTGTATGTTATGCATGCTTACCATATCCTGTCCTGATGTCCATGTGCTCTTTTACAGGCTGCATGCTGTGTTTTGGTCAGTCGGCCTTCTTTCGCTTCAACCACCCTGAAGAAGCCTTAAGGATGAAGAGTATGATGCCCCCGGGTGGCAGTGTCTCGACGGGGGACTATAGACTATGTGCAGGTATGATATGCCACTCACAAATTACTTCGTATGACAATGACCGATCAGACATTTTGATGATCAGATGGCAATCTAATATTGACTAAGGAACACATCAAACTTTGGTAAGGATATCATCATTTCTCCTACATACACAGTCGTGTTTAGCAGATCTGTCTCACAGAGGTTCTGGATTTCTATCTCAGTTGAGTTCAGTCTTTCCTGTGTTGAGCTTGCAGTTTCTCCCCGTTCTCCAAAAACATGCTTCTTAGGTTAATTGAAGACTCTAAATTTCCCATATTTGTGAATGCAAAGGTATTGTTTGTCAATATGTAGACTGTGATTAACTGCTGGCCAATCCAGGGTGTACCCAGCCTCTTATAATCTGTCTTTGGTGGAGGTTAACACTCTACTGAGTGATCTTATTTCCAACCAGTTTGCACATTGTAGGAGCGCAAATTAATATCACTCCTGCTTGCATGGAACCGGTTATGAAGAGAAAAACACTGGCCTTTTCTTCGAATCAATAATAAGGCCTCAAAGATTCTTTCACTCCTGAACATTCACTCAATTTAGCTTCGGTTTGTATGGATGAATACTATTTTTTGCACACGGATAAATCGAATGGCCTATTCTTGAAAAGGCTAATTTGTTGCAAAGACCAAAAGTGGAGGATGATGGCTGTTAAGAGGTTTACAGGTGACTGTTCGTTCTAGTAGTAAACCTTCAGCCTGTTTCCTTTTTAACAGACAGTCATGGTTGTTGGTTACACAGCAGCACAAGGAGCTCTGCAAGCTCAGGCTAACAATACTGGCCTTGTATAAAGTTCAAATGATTATTTTTTTTCTCATTTTAGTGTGCCATTTTATACCGTGCGTTTGTAACTGGAGCTTGAAAAGGGTGTCTGCAGAGAGCGCCTGTAAAATTGAAATGCAGTCCTTTCCTGTCCTTTGTGGCGAAACATTTGAAAATGCTTTCAGTTGTGAATATAGCCTTGTTACAGCTTGTTAATGTTGTCCTTTGAAAAGCAGTAGCTGTCAAAGCGACGCTTAGAAAGGCGCTCAGCTGCGACTTGCTGCCACAGGTTACACCATGCCTGTTTTACGTGCATCTCATTCCTCTTCGTCTCCGGGAAAACTTTTTTATTACTTGCGTGTTTGCATTTAGAACGCTCCAGCTGGAGTGCACGTCACTTTAAGCACATCTTTTCTTAGCTATCTCAGCTATCAGGGGCTTCTCTCAGCGTCTTGTTATTTCCCCTCATTTGACAGTGGCTTCCACTGTGGCGTAAACACGGCACACATGCAGGCTGTCTGGTATGGACTTCCTGATCCAGTAATGAAAGCCTTCCGTTGTTTTGAGAAGTACCCATTTCCTTAATTATACATTCCTAGGTTGCATTGAGATGAAGGTTGAGTGTACCACTCCCAGGATAATCGTAACATATCTGCCGTCTGTTTATAGATAAATTACAGAAATTACACTATCTGTGTATGAACGTGTGGGCCAGAACTATTATAGTGGGGCGAACCCAGGAAACTATTTCAACTTGATTGTCATTACGTTAGACTTGGGGAATGAGTAGACAGGTAGTGTGACTCACTGGCACATTTGGATGAGTTTTGTTAAGAGGGGGCAGATTACTTCCTCAACTATAGTGATTAATTTTATCTGCCCCTTTACAAGTACGATAAAGTAAATTAAATGTGCTGGTCTCTTAGAGAGTTCCCATGGGTGATTGAATCATTGTAATAGGTTAAATTATAATGTTGTGTTCCAAGACAAAGATAAATACACACAGTGGGTACGGAAACTTTTCAGACCCCCTTCAAATTTTCACTCTTTGTTATATTGCAGCCATTTGTACACAAAGCACCCCATATTGACAGAAAAAAAAGGAATTGTTGAAAATTTGGGCTGATTTATTAAAAAAGAAAAACTGAAATATCACACAGCCATAAGTATTCAGACCCTTTGCTGTGACACTCATATTTAACTCGGGTGCTGTCCATTTCTTCTGATCATCCTTCCACACCTTCATTGGAGTCCAGTTGTGTTTGATTATACTGATTGGACTTGATTAGGAAAGCCACGCACTTGTCTATTTAAGACCTTACAGCTCTCAGTGCATGTCAGAGCAAATGAGAATCATGAGGTCAAAGGAACTGCCTGAAGAGCTCAGAGACAGAATCGTGGCACGGCACAGATCTGGCCAAGGTTATAAAAACATTTCTGCTGCACTTAAGGTTCCTAAGAGCACAGTGGCCTCCATAATCCTTAAATGGAAGACGTTTGGGTTAAACCAGAACCCTTCCTCGAGCTGGCCGTCTGGCCAAATTGAGCAATTGGGGGAGAAGAGCCTTGGTGAGAGAGGTAAAGAAGAACCCAAAGATCACTGTGGCTGAGCTCCAGAGATGCAGTCGGGAGATGGGAGAAAGTTCTAGAAAGCCAACCATCACTGCAGTCCTCCACCAGTCGGGGGTTTATGGGAGAGTGGCCCGACGGAAGCCTCTCCTCAGTGCAAGACACATGAAAGCCCACATGGAGTTTGCTAAAAAACACCTGAAGGACTCCAAGATGGTGAGAAACAAGATTCTCTGGGCTGATGAGACCAAGATAGAAATTGTTGGCCTTAATTCTAAGTGGCATGTGTGGAGAAAACCAGGCACTGCTCATCACCTGTCCAATACAGTCCCAAGAAGTGAAGCGTGGTGGTGGCAGCATCATGTGGGAGTCTTTTTCAGCTGCAGGGACAGGACGTCTGGTTGCAATCAAAGGAAAGATGAATGCAGCCAAGTAAGGGGATATCCTGGACTAAAACCTTCTCCAGAGTGCTCAGAACCTCAGACTGGGCCCAAGGTTCGCCTTCAAAAAAGACAATGACCCTAAGCACACAGCTAAAATACAGAAGGAGTGGCTTCAGAACAACTGTGACTGTTTTTGAATGGCCCAGACAGAGCCCTGACTTAAACCCAATTGAGCATCTCCGGAAAGACCTGAAAATGGCTGCCCATTGACTTTGAATGAGTGTCGTTGTTGTCTCTTGTGGATGTAAATTTTGTCCAGCAGTCAGTTTGGCATCACATGGTTGCAGCTCTTCTGATGAATGGACCGAATTCCGTGAATGAACCAGGCTCACGATATTCTGACGATATAACTTTCTCTTTGCACTGCCGATGTCTGTTTTTTGGCCGGCCAGCTGTTGTAAAGGGCGCGGGTTTGATACCAAGATGAACCAGAGGTGATTCTCACATGCCCACCCTGTGATTTGACACATTTCTGTAAAATTCATTCTGAGAAAAGAGTTCTCATATAGTAAGATTCATAAGCACAGACATACCTGCAGGCCTGCACGCTCAAGTAAACCAAAACGGAAATGCCCACGTTCTTGGACATTGTTTCTGATATTCTAATCTAATACACAGCTGCAGATTGTAATGCTCCTCAGGTGTATTTCATATTTTGTAGTTGAACATGCTTCCTTGAAGCCCAATGTATTATGTAAAATATAAAATAAAAAGACAGAGTACAGTGCAACTTTTACTTGTCCATGCTTACTTAAAGGCCATTAATGTATCATGTATTGCTCTGAATTTATGAACCATGTTAACCTGCTCCAACTGCGTTTTATGTCTACGGAATTCAAACCAAAAGTAGGGCACATGTTGTTTTTGACTTGCACCACCCATATACTGTATACTTAAACCCCCAAAATTTCCAAGATGTAGACTAACTTCGACAACGTGACTTGAAAGTGTCTGACCTTTTCCAAACAGTTCTCTTCAAATAAATTTCAAAGATGGATTGGTGCAGCAAACTATTTTGTGACACAGTAAAGAAAGCAGCAGTGTGCGTTCAGGATCTGCGATCAGACTTTCTTTTTTGTTCCAGACGAGAATCTCCTGTAGCCCTAAGGAAAGTATTTTGTCACTGGAAAGTTGTTCTTTTAATAAAATTGTGCTGTGTATGCAGACGTTTTCAGATATCTTTGGACTGACTGTTTCATAAACTGTGAAAACAGGAAACTGGCCGTTAAGTTAAGTTAAGTTAAGTTAAGTTAAGTTAAAAAGCAACAACAATCACAAAGCAGTGGACACATTCATGGTCACTCCAGTCCTCTGTTATATTGTCCTGCTTTGTTAAAAAGTGAACTGAAAAGAAAAGTAAATGTTGCAATCACATTGTGTTTGTAAGGGAAGTTTTTCTCTTCAATGAGAGAATCTAATCCAGTTGGGAAGTGCTGTATAATGGTTAGTTTGATCATCATAACAAAGTGATAAATGCTTTGCCACCTAGTGAACTTGCATGTGAAATATAAAAGTATATAAGATTCGACTTCACCCCAAACTTCATTTACGGCACTAATACACCGTAGCTTTGTACAACCCCAATTCCAATGAAGTTGGGACGTTGTGTTAAACGTAAATAAAAAACTGAATAAAATGATTTGCAAATCATGTTCGTCCTATATTTAATTGAATACACTACAAAGACAAGATATCCAGGGACGCTCCTTTTATACCCAATCATGGCACCCACCTGTTCACCATGTTCCAAACAGGTGTTTGTTTGATGTCTTTTTTGCTACCTTTCCCAGCTTTCTTGGAAACGTGTTGCAGCCATAAAATTCTAAGTAAATGATTATTTGCTAAAAACAAAAAAGTTCATCAGTTTGAACATTAAATATCTTGTCTTTGTGGTGTTTGCAATTAAATATAGGTCGAACATGATTTGCAAATCATTGTATTCTGTTTTTATTGATGTTTAACACAACGTCCCAACTTCATTGGAATTGGGGTTCTAATTCTAATAACGCCTAGCTTGATTTGACAATGCTTCGGCCAATTAACTGCACCAGCTTTGCCATACTTGATGGACATTTCCTCTTCTTCAGTGTCAGGCCAGCAGGTGGCTTGTGGCTATCGGTTTATAATCTCAGCTGGTGTTGCCATATCGTTTTACAAAAAACTATTTGTAAACTTACACTTCCATTCTGCTGTTTGCCATATACAGTAGCCTCCCCCTTGTTTTGCTTTTGTTTCTCTAGTTGCAAGCCTTACTTTTTAATACACTGCTTTTAAAGTTTTTTTTTTTGTTTTTGCTACGGTGTGGCTGGGCAGCATGGCGTGATAGCACGTCTGTCTGACAGTCAAGCGATCCGGGTTTGGATATCCCTTAGAACATTTCTGTGTGGAAATTGCATGTTTCTGCCTGTGCTTGTGTGAGTTTCCTCCAGGTACTTCTGTTTCATTCCACATCCAAATTTATGTGCTTCCTAGGTTAATTGAAGACCTTTGTCAGTTAGTGTGATTGTGAGTGGAAATGATGTTTGCCTACTGTATATGTGCTCTGCGACTGAGTGGCGACCAGTCCAGGGTGTACCCTGCATCTTGTCCGGAGTCAGCAGGGATAAACCCCAGTAAACTGTTACCCTAAACTGTATACTTTATTCAGTTATCAGTGGTTCCTCATCTTTTCTATACCTCACATCCAAAGAACATTTTTGGCACAAAAGTAATAGTACACTGTACGGGGGTTCTCGGTTTACGATGCTAATGACATACGGTGTTTTGAAGTTACAAAAATCACACAATGCACAAGTCAAAATACATCAATCATGCAGCACAAGAAGGCATGCTGATTTATTGCCATACATAAGGTTTTTCATTTGATTGGTTTATGTTTATGGCCCCTATGAAAAACACTATGAACGTAATGAATTCAAATATTTAGTGTAATTATGAGCTAGAACGACTAGGTTACTGTAGGTATGGTGAGTTTCAGCTTCAGAACATATTCATATAACAAAAGAACATATTTGGGTTACATGAAAGTCTGTTGTAAACCAATGACCCCATGTATCTAATTTTAAAATGAATAATGTAAATGTAAACAAAATTTATGAAAAATGTATTTAATATATACGAAATTTTAATAAATATTTTTTTACATCCCTGAAATTATCTTCACCTGTTTTATATAGCTACTGTATACCTTAAAAAAAAAAAAAAAAAAAAAAGGCAAATATTTGCGTTCATTTTACTTGGGGACAATCACAAATGCAATTGTGGTTGAATGAAGCAAAAATTTCCCTGCCTTCAAATCCAGAAGTGGATGGGGTCTATAAAATGCCTAACACAATACTGTACGTAGACGACAGTTAAACAGACTGCATAATTGTGGAGAGTCAGCACGGCGTCTTGGTAACCGGAAAGTAGGCATCGAACCTTCAAAATAAAACAAATCCACGAACGCATTCATTTTGTAAATCCGGTCAATTTCAATCGGGCGTAACACCACAGCGCGATGACAGTTTTTGCGTGAGCACCTGTTGAGACACTGGATGACTCCGCAGTGTATTTCCCACGTGGGAAGGAAATTCGTTTCAGTTTATGGCTGACTCTTTGGACCGGAAAGCGACTCGACTTTCGTAACTTGACAAGCAGCGATACTACCGGTGTCTCGCAGAGCCCTCGACCGCTTTAAATTAAAGAAATAAATAAATGCCGGCAAACTCTCCAGCCTTCCTCGGTGTGCGCGCAACCGGGATCCTCCGGGCTCAGTCTCAGCCGGTCTGCCACTAGCGCCCGGAGGATGTGCCCCACACTTTGTCAAAGAGCAGGTGGACGGCGCAGAAGGTTGAGCGGGTTTGATTCAGTCACGTGAGTAGCCCTCTTCCGAAAAAAAAAAGAAGACCCATCACTTCGTTCGGCAAAACTGATACCCCTATGTTGCCTTCTTCACATTAATAAAACCACAGTGTGAGTCGACGGCGGGTTTATCGGCAACTGAGCCGCGGTGCGTCAATGCCAGATTTCCAAATGAAGTTAGGAATGCTGCCCTGCAGCTCACGAGACCGTTTACTTCACGCGTTCCCCCCTCGCAAAGGGCTGCTATTATTTTGTCCTCCTCCCAACCCCCTCTTTTTCTGCCTCGATACCCCGTTTGCTGTGTGCGAACGACGACGTGACACTCGCGTCCACGCAGAGGTTAGTGTATAAATGAGTTATTGTAACACCTTGCTCACATAATGATATGTAAACACTGCACAAACCAACCCCGCTTCCACACTGAGCGTCAGTGTAAAGCTGAGCAATGATAAGAGGAGCACACAGGAAGCGACTCCCATCCCTGCGAAGCCAGAACGAGCTAATGCCTTATTTGTGGGGTTTCTATATTTCAAGACATTATTTCTGTTGAGATTTTCCTGACACAACCGTGGAGAGAAATGCTTCATTTGTTATGTTTTTCACCCTCATGCATGTAACCACGAATTTCACATCATCTAAGAAACTGCGTGTGAATGTTATGAAATGCTGTTGCTGAGGCAAAAGCCAAAGAAATGGCTACATGATACCATACAATTATGTCCCGATGGCATCGCAAACCGATTGGCCGCCCAATCAGTGCTATGACATTCTGGTAGTCCCGTATTATCCTTGCCATATCCTGACTACAGCATTGGTGCACTCCTCATGATCGAAAAAAATAATAAAGGCCCAACATTCCAATAGGGTATATGTCCAAACAACTTTCGCATTCGGCAAAACAGAACAAAGCTGAGGTAACTAGGGAAGCCGGTGTGCTTGGTCATGGTGACGCTGTTGACGTTCAGTACTTGTCATTGGGGAGTCACTTTCATGAGCTGCGAAGAATTAGTGTGCTGCCTCGTTCCAAATCTGTTGTCAAAGGGGAACAGCTTGACAAATGTTCCACACTTCCACACTTCCACACATGTTCCACACTTCAGAGTGTTTTTTAGTCCTCAGCTTTAACACTGCCGCCATGTTGCGCTCTCTCTGACAGTGCTCTATGTACAATAGACAATAGATATAACCATCATGACATGGCTGCCACGTCAATGCGCCACATTCAACATGGCTGCCACGTAGGCACGGGAGGCATGTCTTTTGCAATTGGATCTAGTCGTATTGTATATCTGTGACCCTTAAATACGTCAATCTCATTCCCTGCCTGCATTGGGCCACAGCGCCTGTAAACAACAGCAGACAATTCTGGAACTAACAGACTTGGTCAACGGCGGTTTAAGTGATAGATGTAAACTATTTTTGGACACATTTTTGAGTCCCGACGGCCCGTTTTATCCGATATCCATTATATCGGGGTCTGTTTTAATGAAGTTCCACTGTATATCATAGCATAGTTGTATAAAGAAATTACACATGTTTAATGGCCTTCCTGTGTGGAGTTTGCGTGTTGTCCTAGTGCTTGCTTGGGTTTCCTCCCACATTCCAAAAACATGCATGTTCACTTCATCAGAAATTCTAAATTGTCCTTAGGCGGTAATGTGGGTGTACATGGTTGTTTTTCTAATGTATATGAGCACTGCGATTGGCTGGTAACCAGTCCGGCCCCACCTCTTGCCCAACGTCAGCTCACCTACATCGCTAATGAAGATAAGCAGTATTGAAAATTGATATAATTATAATATCACATTTATATTATTATTTGAAATGTTGCATATTTAGTCACTGACGATACAGTGGTTCACTAACCTGACTTCTGTGCAGGCAGTGCGGGTTCTGTTCCCACTAGGTGATGGTGTGAATGTGAGTATGACTGTGAATGGTTGTCTGTCTCACCATGCTGCATGCATTCCGATTTTTATTTAAGCACAGGACACGTCAATTTAAAGAACACTTTTTTGCTCTGATCATTCCCTCAAGGCCATGCTGATGAGTCTCCTACATGGCGCTGTGTTTCCGTTGTCATGATCTGCCATGTAGACATTAAAGTGAGACTGTCAAGATTAGATTACCCAATCCGTGTTCGATGTGGTGTTTGGGCCGCACATTAATTAAGTTATGCAGGCACATGTTTTTTTCCTGATCCCTATCCAAAGTACATTGCTGTCTGTGTTGTCATCTCCTTGTCTCTATCCTTTCCTCAGTGCTAATCAGTTATCGTCCCTTGATCTTGCATTTAGTCACGATCTTGAGCATGTTTATTACATAAAATTGCATGATTATCATTGCTAAATGTGCTTGGTTTGCAAAACCTTATTGGTTTTATGTAAGGAAACTCTTTAACTAAAACTACTGTAAAGAAAACTTTAGGACAATTGAAGTCATCAGGGCTAAGACTGAAGCTAAAGATATATCAAAACTGTCTTCTGTGAGTCAGAGAACCAATATTGGGTGATATAGAATTTGTTGAATCTCATCGTGCTTACTCAATGGTTATTACAGTGTTACATACTGAAAGTGTATTTCATGGGTAATGAGTGTGGAAATAAACTAAATGTTAAAATGATTTCAACTCTTAAAGACATTGTCTTATTTAGATAGTGAAGCTTAATGGCATCTTTTTCTATTTGACCTATTTTAGACACGGAGAACTTGGTCAATGGGAATCATCGGGCCAGTCCAGCACAGTCTTCCCAAGAAACTGGCGAGAGAGTCCAGTCTGAGCACAGTGCTATTGTAAGCTCTATTGAAAAGGACCTCCAGGACATCATGGACTCCTTAGTCATGGATGACCCTGAACCTTGCTCCTCTGAAGACAAAAAGCCCCATGGGGGCCAATCAGTTACTCGTTCAGCCGTGTTACCCATGGTCAATGGTGGGGGCAGGTATTTGCTATCCCCTCCTACGAGTCCTGGGGCCATGTCAATGGGATCCAGCTATGACAATACATCTCCACCCTTTTCCCCTCTCTCTTCCCCTTCACCAGGCAGCAGTGGTAGTTTTACTAGCCCATCTCCTGGTGGAGCACCCCAGGATCACATTTCTTCTCTGCCACCAGTGCCTGCACGCTCTTCTAGCTACAACTTTACCAGCCATTCACAACTTGTATCCCAGCCACGGACCAACCTACCTAACTTTAATAGTGGCGCCATGGGTCAGAAGGTTCACGAAAGCCCCAGGCTGCAAAGGAAGATTTTAGGGGAGGCTCAACCTAGCCCTAACCCTAGTCGCAGAGGATTATGGCAAGATGGGTCAGAGAGTCCCAGACAGACCCCTCTTTTGTCTTTGAATGACTGTCTGAGTAGCAGAAATATTGTGCCAAGTAGCCCTGGTTTCAATCCCAAGTTTCCAACTTGTCCTTCCATGTCTGCTAGTATGAGGACCAAGACAACCACAGTGCTTCATGAAAGACCTGCCAGTCCTTTTAGAGATCAGCAGACAAGCTTAGCTGATGGCTCCCTCAACTCAAGCCCATCCAGGCAACTTTCCCAACCTACTAAGGCCTTTCAGCCTCCTCTCGATCCTATTGTCCATATCATCCAAGGATCACCTTGCCAACAGCTGCCAGAAAGTCCCCGCATGGCCAGGCGAAACATAGAACAGAATGGCGGAGGAGGTAATATGAGAGATCTTCCACCTCTAAGTCCCTCCATTGCTCGTAGAGGCGTCCCAGTACTCCCAGGGGCACTCCCAGGAACGGTACCAACCCTGAAGACACCTGATAGCCCCTCAGGTCTGGGCAAGCTGGTCTCAGAGAGTCCCAGGCTTCATCGTAAGACTGGAACTACACCTGTGGATCTGACTAGCAGCTGGGGAATGCGAGCCCGTAGTCCTTCACCCACATCTCTCATGACGGAAGGTGGCACGGGAATACAAAAGCCCAGCTTTGGGAATTCGCTTTCTTCTGCATATAGTCTTGGTTCTCTGCCTGGCTCATCTCCCATGTCCAGCCCCAGAAGCAACAGGAAGATATCAATGGGGCGACCAGGGATGAGGGAGAGGAAGAACAGCATCTCAGAAATCAGCGACAATGAAGATGAGCTGTTGGAATACCATCGACGACAGAGGGAGGAGCGACTTCGAGAGCAGGAAATGGAGAGACTGGTGAGTGAGAAACACATTATTTCAGGAAACCTCGGCAATTCTTATATATTTAGAAAGATTGTAAATGATCAACCTTTTAAGGGAATTATGCTCTTCCACAGCCATTACATGGTTGACTAATTAGATTACTGGTAGGTATTTGTTTTGTCTAATTGAGGGTTGAATCCCAGATATGTTTTGCAAAGCACAGTTGGTAAACCTGTATTGAACTGCTAAATATATTTAATCAGGACTTCCTATCTGATCTCTCTGTAAAGGAAAGTGTATTGGTTTTATGCAACAGCTCTTGTGTTTTCAAAGCGGATGAGTCAGAAGTTTAGTAATGTCTGTCACTTGGCTTTTGGCTATCCAAACTGCTGCTGACATGAAGACTCAGGCTTCAGGGTGCCGGGATGTTCCTATAGTAACCATATTGTTTGTTTCCTAAGCTTTGCAAAGGGGGAGGGAAGGATGGTAGACATCTTGAACTTGTCTGCTAGTGCTTTTTAAAAAAAAAATTCAATGCTATTGTTTGTGTGAAGATAGCTGTCAAGAATCACTGAAGGTGTCGTGGTTCACTCACCTGACTTTTGCGCAGGCAGCGTGGCTTCAGTTCCCACTCATTGATGGTGCGAATGATTGTCTCTCCTTGTAAGGATCTTGTGATTGAATGGCAACTAGACCACTAAGACCAGAGTGTTGTGTGCCGTTTGCCGGAAGGCAGCAACATTTATTCCACTTTCCTGAAAATACTTTTTAAACTATTTTGAGGTATGTTTGTGGAAATTTCACTCCATTTACCCTGAAGAACATTTCTGAGGTCAGAGGTCCAGGCTCACAATATTAATGGGTTGTACTTCATACTAAATGTGTTTGATCGGGCTAAGGTCAGGACTCAAGCCATCCCTTTATGAACCCTGTTTTGTGCACTGGCACATACTGTAGGCATGCCTGAATAGGCCAATTACATTACTCTGTCACTCTAAAATCAACTTTTTATTGTCTTTGCAAGACATTTGGCTGAAAAGTGCAAGAGTTAGAATTTAATAAGATTATTATAGATTATGAATACTTGCTTGTTCTGTGCATTACATTTATATTGTTAAAATATACTCTTTTTTTTTTTAACTTCATCAAAACTAACAGAAACCCTATATGAGAGTTTGGATTTGCAATCCACCACAGGACTGAGAAGGTGTCACCTTTTAGTTTCTCTGCTCTCTGGTTCTTTGGCATGACAGGAAATACAATTCAGCTCACTTTACCGCTTAGTCATTCCTGTGGACTCACTGAAAAGTGATTTGTCATAGCTTCCTTCTGACTTGTCCAATAGAAGCAAAACATTGGGAATGCAAGAAGGGCGGCACCGTGGATGACTGGTGAGCACATCCGCCTCACAGTTCTGTGACCGTTGTTCAAATCCCGTGCCTGCGTGGGTTTTCTCCAGGTGCTCCGGTTTCCTCCCTCACCCCAAAAACATGCGTGGTAGGTTGATTGAAGACTTTAAATTTCCAATAGGTGTGAATGTGAGTGTGTGTTTGTTTATGTGTGCCCTACAATTGGCTGGCAACCAGTTCAGGGTGTACCCCACCTCTCGCCTGAAGATAGCTGCGATAGGCTCGAGCATGCCCGCGACCCTTGTGAGGATAAGCAGTACAGAAAATGGAATGATGGATACGTACAAAAAGTTAAGCGCTTAAAAGGTCAAGAACAAGTATAGTAAACGTCAAATATGGTTGGATAACGGGACCATCAACGGCTGCTTGAATGAAAGAGTCAAGATTTCTCAGCAGCATGTTTTGTTATTGTATTGTTTTAACGTAGACACTCGCAGCTCTTTGAAAAAGCAGGGCGTGGAGCTGCGGGGCCTGTAATTAGTCACAGTTGATTCACTGTCATGAGAGATTTTCTCGCCCCAGAGCATACGCATTTAAATCATTTCACACAGATTCGCAACTCCTTACACAACTGATTACAAAAACAAGTTAGATGAGTGTTTCTGAAAGATTTATTTAAGAAAAAAGGAGTTATTGTTATTGTGAAATCAGTGGAAGTACACAGCTCAGAGGCAGTGGGACTGCACGTGGGCTCTACTTAAAAGGATGCACTGACTTATTCTTGTAATGTCTTTAGGCTTCTCAATTTGATTTACTGAAATCTTTCAGAACTCCTTAATACATTATGAAACAAAGCCAACAATACTGACTATGAATGGTAGCAATAAATATTGACAGATTCTGTCCTGTTAGGCCAACATTTTTTTTTTTACATTAATTTTCAGTTGAACAATTGGTCCATTCATTCATTCATTCATTCATTTTGGCCTTAAAATGAATGAATGAAATACTCTGTGGTTGAACTCAATCCATTCATCTCTTTAGAATCAATTTCCCATACAAAACACAATATTTCTTGCACCATTTTAACATTTTTAACTGCTATGCAAGTGTAAAAAGTAATTAATGTGTGACAGACATGGAAGTGTTTCCCAGTCTTTATTGATGTTAGTCACCCATTTTACATTAGAAAAACCTTACAGCACACCACCAAATATAAATATAACAAAAAGTATGAATAGTGAAAAATGAAGACCGCATCTCGCAACGTTAGTCCCGGTTCTAATCGGTTCTCGATGCCCAACCCTAGCAATGACAGCTTCAAGATGCCTCCTGTATGGAGAAACTAGTTGCATGTATTGCTCTGGTATGATTTTGGCCCATTCCTCCACACAAGCAGTCTTCAAATTGTGAAGGTTCCGTGGGCTTCTTTTATTGACCTTGAGTTTCAGTTCTTTCCATAGCTTATCGATTGGATTCAAGTCAGGTGATTGGCTGGGCCATTCTCACAGCTTTATTTATTTATTTTTTTTCTTAGAAACCCATTGAGAGTTTCCTTGGCAGTATGTTTTGGATCATTATCCTGCTGAAATGTCCACCCTCGTTTCATTTTAATCATCCTCGTAGATGGCAGCAGATTCATGTCAAGAATGTCTCGGTAGATTTGACCATTCATCCTTCCTTCAATAATGTGGAGTTTACCATTACCATTTTCTGAAAAGCAGCCCTATACCACCTTCGGATTTCACTGTTGGTGTGGTGTATTTAGGGTGATGTGCAGTGCCATTTCTCCTCCAAACGTGGTGTGCATTATGGCATCCAAAGAGTTCAGTTTCGCTGTCATCAGACCAGACTATATTCTGTCCAAATGTTGTTCAGCAAACTTTAAACAAGCTTTGACATGTTTATTATTTTTTTTCCATCAAAGGAGTCTTGCGTGGTGAGCGTGCATACAGGCCATGGCGGTGGAGTACATTGCTCACTGTTTTCCTTGTGACAACCTGCTAATTCCAGGCCTTTTTGAAGCTCTCCACAGGTCGTCCTTGGCTCTTGGACAACTCTTGTGAATATTCTTTGCACTCCTCTGTCAGAAATCTTACACGGCGCACCCGATCGAGGCAAATTTATGGTGCTATGATTGGCTTTCCACTTACATATTACGGCCTCAACCGGGCTCACTGGAACGTTCAGAAGCTTATATATGCTCCTGTAACCAATGCCATCGTTATGTTTTGCAACAATTACTTTGTGATGGTCTTGAGACAACTCTCTGCTCTTACACATCATGAGCTGTGTCTTGACTCACACATTGGCAATGAGACCTTTTTTAGGCCATCAATTAGGACTGAACCATCTGATATTCATTTGCACTGAAAAGGGGCTTGATTGCTGTTTGATTATTGAGAGATTTTAGGTGTTATCTTGGCTTTCCATGCCTTTTTGTACCTCCCTTTCTTCATGTGCTCAATACTTTTTCCTTGTGTCATTTCACATTATTACACACAACTTCATTTCTGATCGTATTTGTTGTACTTTCTTTGTATGTATGGATTACTTGGGTTGTTCCTAACATCTGGTGAAAATTTCATGACAATAGCACCTTTGGAAATATATTTAGTGAGAAAAATGGTGACGTGTTAAATACTTATTTCAGCTGCTGTATTCCGTTGTATGAATGGCAACAGGTGGATACACAGGTTTATTGTACCTTCTGCCAACTAAAGGAAGAGCATTTAATGGTTCTGCCTGCCCCTATACATTGCTGTCATAGATAAATGAACATAGATGGTTTTAATGAATAAATAATTTTCAGACAAATTAAGTAAAATTGGGTAATTCCCTGTGGTACCCCTGGTGAGCTCTCACAACATACTAGTGTGCCAAAGCACCCTGGTTGGGAATCACTTTATACTAATGGAGGGAGGGTTGCTGAAGTTGTGTTGACTTTGTCATGCCATTTAAAATTCCAAACTGTCATACAAGTTCAAAAAGAAGCTAACCATTGTATAATAAAACTAAAAAAACAATATGCTGTGTACTCACCCTTAGCAATATTGATTATTGTTGGTAATAGCGTTGGGTGGTATCTCGCTTTTATTTTCTGATGCGATATAGGATGTGACAATAATGTTTCTACAGGTAATGGTATAATTTTATAACTATTAAGCTATTAAAGTAACTATTGACTTCATGAATTTGAAATGCCTTCACATATTCATAAAGTCCGATCGAAAAGCAGTATTTTTTACGATTAGGGGTGTTCTGATGAATAAGGACAGCGAAAAAGAGAAAAGACATTTAACTGGCAAAATCCTTTTGGACCTGCAGGTAATCCCTCTCTACTAATAGACTATCTGAGGTTAAGTCCATCAGATCCAGACTGTCCAGTCTGCTTCTGTGTTCTCCACATGACCGTCTGACTGACACCCAGTCCTGGCAGAGACTCTTGGCTTACATGGCAAGTCTTTGGCACAAAGTCTCACACTCATGACTCACACATATGACCTATTATTTCCTGGGATCTTTGTGTTGTTGAGCTGGGGCCCTGTTGAAGAGGACATCTGTTCTTACTAAACATTGGGGGTTAAAAAAATATATTGTGGTGGGTCTAACACTAATTCAGACGTTTATTATCATCCTGCATCATCGACTTGAACTAAAATGACTTTACTCGTCTCTTTGCTTCCACCTTGAGTCTCTTGTCAGTTTTCCAGTTCAGTGGGGCGTCACATAGGATGCCGTGCATTAAGATTAGCAGGCCAAATATACTTCCACACTCTCAAACAGAACATGACATGATGCATTGCAGCCCATTCCTCAACACAACCAAATATATCTAGCTCATGTTGCACACTGAATCTGCCACACCTGGCAGATAAATTTATCTATAAACTCTGTTCGAAACCTCTCACTGAAGATAACAATCTCATAGGGATGGCTTGTGGATTTTTCCTTTTGA
The DNA here is from genome assembly GCF_024500385.1 of Phyllopteryx taeniolatus. Classification (NCBI taxonomy): domain Eukaryota; kingdom Metazoa; phylum Chordata; class Actinopteri; order Syngnathiformes; family Syngnathidae; genus Phyllopteryx; species Phyllopteryx taeniolatus. The sequence goes on along the minus strand of NC_084509.1, from coordinate 22,015,111 downwards.
GTTATTTCCCTCTTATAAGACTTATTTAACAGTTAATGTTCGGTTTGGCTCCTTAGTGACTTATTTTTTTCCCCCCAGTACACATACACATAGACGTAAAACGTGAACAAATACTATATGTTTGTATTTGGAGTAGCTGTAGAAGTGTATCGTATTGCAGTGACTGCATTATATGCTGTTTGGGCATCTCTCCACTTGAGGGCGTAATCTGCCTGTTCACACACTCGCCAATCGTGGCATTTAATACATCTACAATACAACTACATACTAAACAAGAGTGAATATTGAAAACAATTTCTAATTGACCAACATGTACATTATACTCTTAATTCAAATTCTCAAATGGTAGCAAAGACAAAACAACTGTTATATTGTGACATTACAAAGAGTGTTCAATGTTTCTTGAATCAAAATAGTTGAATATCCAATTTACAGTCAAAGCATTTGGGATAAAAGTGGCCTTATAAAACAGAAAAAAAGTCAAAAAGAAAGGTTGTAAACTGTTCTATTATAGATAGATAGAGAGGGTGTTTTCTCTCTAATTCTGACACATTTTCTCCAAAGAAATGTTTACATTACAATGTAAAACCAAATGTAATACCAATATAGGGGGGACTCGGAAGCAACATCAGTGTCTAGCTCAGTTAGTATTGGATTATTGGAGTCTGTCATGGACAGACTCCAATAATCCAATACTAACTGAGCTATAATAATAATATTTATAGCAGGACACTACCTAAGAGGCAGGAACAGGGAGCAGCCCATCTTTTACCTGCTTGCCCTGCCAACAGAAGCTAGATCTTCTTGCAAGCGTGGCAGCACTCATAAAGGTAATTTGATGCATTGCTTGTATGATTATTGCAGTGTTATTGGGTTTAAACTTGCCCGTGGGTTCTCCTGGATGCAGTGATAACATGATGCCCTTTAACCCTCCCGTCATGTTGGCTTCTTTTATACACGAAAACAAATCAAGTCACAAAAAAAAGCAAAGACTGCAACACCATGACTAATTATTCAGTTACTAATGCAACTTAAGTACTGTAATCACGCAATCACATTTTGCCATATGCATATTTTTGGGCGAATATTGAAAAATCCCAGGACAAAATCAATTAGTTTGACATAACATCCCATGTAGGTTGATAAATAATAATAAATAAATAAATAAATAAATAAATAAAAGGAAATTAAACACTTACTTTTTGACTTGATTTTCTGATTTTCAAGCACTGAAAACTCCTTTGTCATCAACCCAATAAACGAGGGAGCCAGCATTCACAATGAGAGGTGTTAGGTCTGCAGGTAGAATCGGCCAAAAATGGTACACTTTAGAATTGATTCATTGTATTTTGGAAAAATGCCCCAAAATTAATGCGTGATGTGCAGACTTCAGCTTAATTCAACAAGTTTTTTTTTTTTTTTTTTTTTTCTAAGTAAATTTGGTAAATACTAAATACTTTATCAAACACAGAATGAGCTAGTGGTAACCACTGGCGACTTAAATATTGTATGTCTGTGGAGCTCAGTATCTGTCTGCCTGCGCCCCGATCAAATTCAACATCGCATAAGCCACGCGGGCTACCTGGCGCCAGGATTTAGACGTGGTCTGAGCTAGGCTAAGTTTAGATCGACTTTCCGCTCCAAATTGTCACTCCGCCCGGCGCATCGCCAAGGACACTGTCTCTACTGCGCCGGAACGCCCAGCTTGCTGCAGAGCGGTCTGCCAAATTGGCAAACACGCGTGGCAAGCCTTGCGCTTGCACAAAATTCAGAATCTACCAGCATTTGCACCCCGCCTCATATGCGCTGTCTATGAAAATAGAATATCTCTTTCGTTCTTTGCTTTTAAACTGTCCAATTAAAATGAGTATTGCATGTTGAAGCCACATTGCGAGGATAGTGTTGTATTGCTCTGGGTATTTGTATCCCCCAATCATATATAATTACAAGTGGTATTTTACCTGGTCAGAGAAGTTGCAGGTGCTGGGATGTTTAACTAAACTCTCAAACTAAGCTCTCCTTCTACTCACGATTAGTGGACTTCATTAGCATCTGCTTCCAAAGTGTGGATATGAATATTTAATCTTATAATTTCATGTTTACAGCAAATTGTTTAACTTGCGAGCTGATGCAACTGAAAGCACATCTTACAAACTTCTAACTGGAGCCGGGAACAATAATGAAGCAGTAAGGCTGCATATTTCCCAAGAATTGTTTAGGGAATGGAAAAAAACCCCTACAACTCCAGTATAGCCTTTAATCATTGTCTTTGATCCTTCCTGCAATCTAATGTGTGTGACGTGTTGACTGGAAGCAAGACTCCATTTGAGGGCTTGGATCTCAGTCGAACGGGATGTTTCAGCTGTTTAAATGGCAGCCACCCCTAATGGGAGCAACAACTCCATGGTTTTATCCTGACATCAGTGGCAGTGACATCTTTAAGAAGGACCAGCATCTTATTATCCAGAGGGGTTGACTGTCACTAGAGAAGCTGCCTGTCTGACATTGGCGCATGTGTGCTCCACCAAAGGGAGGAGAAGGTTGGAGGCGGGGTGGTGAATACACTGTTATCAGATTAAATAAAACGTCTCTTGTCAGGATCATCTGGTTGTTCCTCCACTGGGAACTCAACATGATGAACCCCCCAAGGATCAGGGCCTGATCACGAGTGGGGTTTATTTTGCAGATAGTGAGATAGCAAATGTAAATCTGCCTGCAGCTCCATGAAAAACAAGAATTTGTTGAACATACCCTGTTTGCTCTGGATGCACAGTGCACGTGAAATTGTCAAGCGTTTCACAGACGCGTTCAGCTGTACACTTGCAAAGACTATAATCGGTTTGAAGAAAGGTACACAGATGAGAAATTACCGTGGCTGCTCTGGGAGGGGAAAGGCAAAGACACAAAAATGTGCAAGACAAAACAGGAGACTCACTCTCAGGGGAGACATATAGATACATATATATATATATATATATATATATATATATATATATATATATATATATATATATATATATATATATAGTGTCTGAAATAAATATTTAACACATCACCATTTTTGTCACTAAATATTAGGCTTTACACGATCAGGATGTTTGGGGCCGATCAGCGAGTTTAAAAGAAAAAACGATAACCAATCACCGAGCCGATCACAAGATGGAGCAATGTGTCTATTTAAATGACTTGTTCATTTACTGTATATACTTGTGTACTGTATACTGAGTATCTTAAAGTATTCATTCTCTAGTCCAACCAGTGTGCCATGACACATTAGTCTGCCATGAGCAATCTTCAGGGGTGTCATAGGAAATTATCAAATTTTACTTAACTGCTCAAAAAATTATTCATTTACAAGAAATAATGTATCTTTGTTTCTCATTTATGCCAGTGAGGCATAATGACAGACCGAACAAATAAATGCTCTTCTATTAGATGGGAGGAAGTACATACAGTAATTAATGTATCTACTTTTTGTGACATTTCTGTTTGTTGGTGTGCTGAGAGATTTTCCAATTGTAAAATATGTGCCTTCGCTGCATAAATGTTGGAAATCACTGTTCTAGTTAGGTCATGTATTCTAATCAGTCAGGTCAAACCAACATTACAACATGACAGAAATAATGGGACCTAACTTTCTGTAGTTGAATTACTTTATTGTAATTACTTCACACACACCGGAAACTTTAGAGCATGATTTGACATCAGCGCCGGGATGTTTACGCACAACCGTTAGTGCTAGCACTACCTTGCTAGGCTACATAACGTTTTGTTGCCTGCTTACGAGCCGTGTCGTATTAAAAGTATGTGAACATACCTCTAGCAAGCCTTAAATGAATGAAATCTCCCGAGCCCCGGTGACCACCACCACACGTTTTCCCCCATTTTGTTCTTATAATACACGCGGCACGATGTGGTTGCATGGTAACGAGTGTATCCGGTCGCGTTTATGAGTTGACAAAATAAAGCCCAGTGATCGTAAAAGACGGGATGTGGCGGTATCGGAATACAAGAGTTTATTGCAGACATAGTACAATCGTGAAAGACCAAATTTGTCTTATAGTCTGATCCACGCATTACATGTTGTCTGTCTCAGACGTGTTGTCTGTCCCACAATGCCAACATGTTGTTAAAAACAAAAAAAAATATTGGTTGTCAGATATTTACAGTACTATGTAACAATAGTAGCTAACAAGTGAGCAATGGGTGCCACCGGCTAATATTTGCAGTCAAATCTACTTCCTGTTAGACATTACATAGGGTTTTTATTGGGTTTTTGCAACACTGTTGTTGTTAGCTTCACTTAGCATACAGCAGAACTGACCGGGATGTCACGCTATTGCACACAACCCACAGTCAGGGTTTTATTTATTAAAAAAAAAAAGTACAACATACATGTCATGTGAGAGTTAAATAAGACACTTTCAACAAACTATGGGTATCAAACACACATGGGTGATGTTACGTTAATCCTTATGTTCATGAACATTAAGGATTAACATCTTTATTATGGCAACAGTTGAACATTTTATGGCGCAATGCACCCTGGGAGCATGGCTTCACAATTCTGCGGCATGCAAAATATAGTAACTCTCTGTGTGATGTCAACCAAAATCCCATGATGGAGTGGAAACTGTAGTTAATTACTGTAAAATCACTTGAAAGTATTTTACTGCAAGGAATGTGGTAAACTGTAGAATTTACAGGAATGTCTAAAAGTGTGGACTTTAGATTCAGCCTAACAATCTTTACTATGCTCACTAATCTGTGTGGGTACCGGTGGTCAATTCCTGGCCCAAATAACTTTTTGTACACATTAGCACCACTCACTCTCGAGTCTGCTACTGCTTTGATGCTGGTTGAACTTTGCTCTAGTTACGCTGAAGTCTTGTGTGATATGCCAACGTCTGACAGTTTGACCTCCAATTTTACATACGAGGAATATTTATCCTGAGATATGCGGTAGGTAGAAACCACACATTTTGGAGGATAATTCACATACTGCATTTAGGTTGTTTTTGTGTTTTTTATATTGTGAAATTGGATCCACAGAACATTGTCGCCACTTACAATACAGTCTTTGGCCTTCACTCAACTTATTGATGTTTTCAGGTAATTACAAATTAAGTGTCAAAGATACAACTGCCTTTGCTTTTTAGTGCTGAAGTAAATGCAGTGTCTTACGAGACCTATTTTATGTCGTGTTTGTGAGGATAAGCGGTACAGAAAATGGATGGATGGATGGATGGATGTGTTCCAATTCTAAATGCCGTTCTCTCAGGAAAGTGTTTTAAAGTGTCTCATACTTGTGGGTGCACAGGAGTTGTAGCTGATCCCAAGTGAAGACATAAAATAATGATGTGTAGATTAAGAAGTAGTTACAGAGTGTTTCATTATTAATATTTAGATTTTTGTTATTTTATTTTCGCAAAATCACTGGGATTTCTTAGACCTATTCAAAAGCCAGTTTATTGCCCATGTGAGTGGCACAATCTGGCAATATCCAAAATACTTCAGCTGTGCCTTGCAGCTTTTATTTAGAGCACCGGCTATCCAACCGACTTTGCACACTGTTTAGACACGAGATCACCATCTGCGAGGAACTCCGAATGTTGCCGAGCCCATTTGTCATCAAAGCCACTCACTAGTTAAAGACGTGAGAGGCTGGTAAACGTGTAAAGTGGTGCCTCGGGGTAGAGAACTCTGGGAACGAGGCATTCCTTCACAGCCTCATGGCTGACTGGAAGTAGCACCTGCCACCTCTTGGAGGGACTAGACCCAGCCTGCTGTTGCTGCTAAAGTATCCTACTGTATGCTCTGTTGTATGTGTTTACAAGTTGTCTCTTTATTGACAGTTTAATTAATTTCTTCATTTTCAGAAGGCACGTTTCCTCTCTTAATACATTTGGCATGGTTAAACAGACTTCCTCTTTATGATCCCGAGGCACAGCAAGTCACAGACCCACATTATACAGTTCAGAAAATATCTTGCTGAACAAGCTGAATTTTATTTACACTATGATGAAATAGTACTCGGACCATGAAGGTTCCATGTGCAGCAATTGTAAATCCATCCATCCATTTTCTGTGCCGCTTTTTTCTCACTAGGGTCGCGGGCGTGCTGGAGCCTATCCCAGCTGTCATCGGGCAGGAGGCGGGGTACACCCTGAACTGGTTGCCAGCCAATCGCAGGGCACATACAAACAAACAACCATTTGCACTCACATGCACACCTATGGGCAATTTAGAGTCTCCAATTAATGCATGTTTTTGGGATGTGTGAGGAAGATACTGAATTTTTTTGACACTTTCATGAAATAGTACTCAGACCATGAGGGTTTCATGTCGAGTTTATCACTAGAAATAATGCAGATGCAATTACAGGTGTGATTCTGTTCATTTATGCATTACAGCTGAGTATGCTATGAACCACATTTTCGAGAAATACCTATCGAACAATTAATTATTTAGTTGTTAGCTAAGTAGCTTTTGTTTCCTGTGAATATTACTGCAATTGTTAAGCGGTTTACATTTTAATGTTAAACTGTGATTTCAAAGGTTTACCAATTTGAATTAATTTGAATTAATTTATTGTTAAACGCATATTCAGCATCTCTGAATATAAAGAGCTGTCCCTGGCTCATCTGCAGTGGAATAACTGCCGACAGCATCAGTAACCGAAACGAAGCGAAGTGTCTTACATTATGTATACTTCTCCCACCATGCTCAAAAATCATTATAGTGACGTAACTAGAGGTGACACGTAAGCAGATTACTCCATTCTCTGCTCTTTTTACGTTTGAGTTGGGATTTTAAATTGGACTTGCATATTTGCTGATGTGTTGTACCCTTTAGCATCGATACAAGTATCAACAAATACTAGTTTTTGCTCAGGTTTTGCCTGTGTAGCAACACAATCTGGGCCATAAAAGGCACATGGCAGTTGAACACGTTCACAGCAAATGTGGGATTCAAATAAATTTGCCATCATGGAGTTGATTCAAACGTATGTGTCAAATTTGATACGTCAAGTTAAATTATGCTTTGGCCGGGCCTATATTCGTGTTATAAATATCAGGGTTTTTTTTTGTTTTTTTGTTTGTTTTTTACTCTCAAGACTTTCTGCTCGTCAATAAGATAACGTAAGTGCAGGCTTGTTGAAGTGTCTTGACAAAAAAATAAAAAATAAAAAAAATAAAGCAAGGTGTCAGTGCTGAGGGGTCTAATCTGTCTGCAAGCAGATGTTGAGTGGGAGTACTCAAGAGTAACTGTTGACTTGCCAGTAAATGTTAGATGTTTGGCTCTTCTTGCAGGAAGACAGCAATTTAGAGCACAAAGGGGTATTTTTTCTCCCAGCCACTCTGTTCAAAGCTTACTCACCCAAGATTATAGGTTCAGGTGGAGCTATTTTCTCAGTGGAAGAACTCACTGTAGTCTGCTCGAGAAAGAGGAAGCATCAGAGAAGGTGTTTATTTGCTAAGTCTCTAGAAATGCATGATGTGTCAATGGGTCCAGTTGGACCTCACGACTCACTTTGGGTGTAAACTGAAAGCAAAACAGAGAACACATTTGGTGCCAGTGTTCAGGGCTAACGTATAAAGTATTTTAAATAAAATTTTGCAAATCTTGAAGCATTGTGGTGGTCCCATATTGACCAGAAGAGAACTATAAACCAGGGGTGTCGAACTCATTTTAGTTCAGGGGCCACATTCACCCCAATTTGATCTCAATTGGGCTGGACTAGTGTATTCATAGTAAACCATAAATAAGGACAATTCCCCCCCAAAATCTTTGGGGTGTAAATAATTACAAATACATTTGGAAAATATTCACGTTTTAATATCTTGTTGCAAATTTTGTTTCAAATCATATGAGCAATATGAAATTTCTTCACAAAAATGAGTTCAATCTCAACAGTATTATGAATCAGTGTTTTCATTTCCACACGTGCATCTTACAGATCACAGTGGATCGCTAGACTCTATTTACCTTTTATAAAACAACTTGTGATCTAGAAATCATTTGAAATTTAGATACATTTAAAAGGAAACTTAGCACAGCAGCTTGCCATAAAAAGCTGGCATACTTTAGCTGAACAGTAACAGTGAATCTATAAGAGGTAAGCATTAGTCTGGGCTAGGGACTGGCAGCAGCTAGGAATCGGTGCACTGACTGGGACTCAAACCTGTGCTGTCTGTGTTGAAGGTAGCAGCATGTACCACTACACTTCCAGTCACTAAAACATTTTAACAAACATTTCCCAAGAAACCACATTTTTAATTGCACATTTGCACCTGAAATTACTTATATTACAGTACAATATATGATGTGATACATACAGGTATTGCTTTTGCAAGAGTTACACAAAATTTCTTTCTGCATTCATGGATTAGAAGCAATCTTTTATCTCTCTCCGCTATGAATCCCAACAATTTTGTTTCTATAGTGCTTGTGTCAAAATAAAAGCATGAGGGCAAGAAATCGTAGGTCTACTGGTTCCACCAAACCCAATTACAGCCATAGTTGGGGTTCCGTTGCCCCCACTCAGCCTCTCCTCTTTACAGCCACGATGGCCTTTGTCACCCTTTTAGCCCATAGGCAAATTTTTTTGAAGTGGAAATCTATCCCACCTCCTACACATACACACTGGCTAAAGGATTCTTATATTTTTTCAAAGTAGAAAAACATAGGTTGTCCATTTGTGGACACTCAGCAAAGTTCAATAAGATTTGGATAAATTTTTTACTACACTACATAAAACCAATAAAAAGATGGTTACAAAAATAAAATCCTGAGTTTCAAAATAAGAGTCTGTATGTATAAATGAGTTAAAATAACTTGCCCGACTGGCAAAGCAATCCCCACGGGCCGGATTGGACCCCCTGACGGGCAGGTTCTGGCCCGCGGGCTGTACATTTGACACCACTACTATAAGCCTAATGGTCATAAACCTATTCCATAAAGAGTGCCTTCAGAGAATTAAATTGAACAGCATTGATATTAAATTATTAAAAAAAAAAAAACTTATTTGCTGTGCTACTACTTCATTGTTTTGTCATGTTACTATTACATAATTTACATATGTGGGTGGTGTAGATGTCCAATGGATTGTTGGCTCACTTTGAGTAGATGTTAACGAATACAGTCTACAATGATTGAAGGTGTTATTTTTTATTTTTTGTAACCATTCAAACCCAGATCATCCACTGAAGTGTGAATGTAGTAAGTGATGACACAAGTTATGGCAATACTTTCATTGTGGTTTACACATTTAAAATAAAACTAAGGCTGGGGATGGGATCAGAGACCCTGTGATTCTTACTTGAACATTGCTCATCACAGACCACCACCATCATTGCTGTCTGCAGCCATGTGTTTTAGAAGCCTTATATTAATCAGAGGTCAAAGTTACACACTTGCCTGGTGTGCAGGGTCCAGAGTGGGACAACACAGTATTGTGACAGCCGGGCATGATGTTAGTTCCACCAAGTGACACTGAAGTCGCACCCAGTGGAGAGGGCTGTTTTTGCTGTTGTATTGTTTCAGGTCTAAGTGCTACAAGTGTCATCCACTCTCAGTGAAACCTAGGACAGCTGTTAAACCCTGCACTCATAGCAGACATATCAGCAGACTGAATGTCATTATATCATGAACTTTCCAGTCCTAATACATACAGCGGCTGAAATAAGTATTTAACACATCACCATTTTTCTCACTAACTACACTTCCAAAGGTGCTGTTGACCTGAAAATTTCACCAGATGTTGGGAACAACCCAAGTAATCCATACATAGAAATAAAGTAGAATAAGCTCAGACGTTGTGTGTAAAAATGTAAAATGACACAGGGAAAAAGTATTGAACACATGAAGAAAGGGAGGTGCAAAAAGGCAAGACAACAACACCGAAAATCTATCAATAATCAAACAGCAATCCAGCCCCTTGTCAGTGCAAACGAATATCAGCTAGTTCAGTCCTAGTTGATTGCCTACAAAAAGGTCTCATTGCCAACATGTGAGTCAAGACACATCTCATGATGGGTCAGAGCAGAGAACTGTCTCAAGACCATTGCAAAGTAATTGTTGCAAAACAGAACATGACATTGGTTACAGGCGCATAGCTAAGTTTCTGAACTTTCCAGTGAGCACGGTTGGGCCATAATACGTAAGTGGAAAGCCAATCATACCACCATAAATTTGCCTCGATCAGGTGCTCCTCGCAAGATTTCTGACAGTGGAGTGCAAAGAATAATCAGAAGAGTTGTCCAAGAGCAAAGCACCACCCGTGGAGCGCTTCAAAAGACCTGGAATTAGGAGGTATTTGTTGTCACAAGGAAAACAGTGAGTAATGCACTCGGCCACCATGGCCTGTATGCACGCTCACCACGCAAGACCCCATTGCTGAAAAAAAGCATGTCAAAGCTCGTTTAAAGTTTGCTGAACAACATTTGGACAAGCCAGTTAAATACTGGGAGAGTACAGGTTGGTTGGATGCTATAATGCACACCACGTTTGGAGGAGAAATAGCACTGCACATCACCCTAAAAACACCATACCAACAGTGAAGTTCGGAGGTGGGACCATGATGGTGTGGGGCTGCTTTTCAGCAAATGGTACTGATAAACTTCACATTATTGAAGGAAGAATGAATGGCCAAATGTACCAAGACATTCTTGACAAAAATCTACTGCCATCTACGGGGATGATGAGAATGAAACAAGGGTGGACATTTCAGCAGGATAATGATCCAAAACATACTGCCAAGGAAACTTGTTGGTTGCAAAGAAAAAAAATAAACCTGCTCGAATGGCCTAGCCAATCACCTGACTTGAATGTAATTGAAAATCTATGGAAATAACTGAAACTCCAGGTCCATAAAAGAAACCCATGGAACCTTCAAGATTTGAAGACTGCTTGTGTGGAGGAATGGGGCAAAATCACACCAGAGCAATGCATGCGACTAGTTTCTCCATACAGGATGTGTCTTGAAGCTGTCATGGCAAACAAAGGCTTTTGTACAAAGTATTAAATAAATACCAGCTGGCGTGTTCAATACTTTTTCCCTGTGTCATTTCACATGATTACACACAACATAATTTTTTATCTTATTTGTTCTACTTTCTTTGTATGTATGGATTACTTGGGTTGTTCCCAACATCTGGTGAAATTTTCAGGTCAATAGCACCTTTGGAAATACATTTAGTTAGAAAAATGGAGATGTGTTAAATACTTATTTCAGCTGCTGTAGTTTACATATTTTTATAGTTGTACCACTCTTTAACTGTATTGGTGCTTCCTTTGGTAAAGCCGTATGTATTGTACTATTAGGTCGAACCAAATCTGTTGTTTCTAACTGACCATTTCCTGCCGCAGTAACTAATCCTGCAAGACAATGCACCATCCCACACTGAAAAATACCATTCAAACAATGGCTGTTGTGGGTATAGAGGAAGAAAAACTCCCTAAGCATCCTTAAAAGGAAAATCTATGAGGGTGGATGGCAGTGTACCTCCAAACAGCAACTCGGGGAAGCAACTCTTGCTTCCTCAAATTAGATACAGGAAAAAAGGTCCATGGTTTTACAATGTTAATGGATTAGAGAGTTGATATAAAAGTAGGTCTCCTATGTTAATGTAATTTGATAGGGAATGATGATTTTGGTTCAACTATCATTTGATCTCTGTGTACTATAGTTTTTAAACTTATGTGCATAGTCATTTAGAAACTCTCTATTTAGTCATTTTGCAATAATAAATCACTCTCATCAAAACAGTGGTAGTTTTGTTTATGTCACAGCTGCGTAAATACGCAATGAGTTGAACCCCAATGCAAAAACCACCAACTGAGCAGGTATAATAACAGAATAAACAACAGATGCACGCAAAATGCTAACCATCCAGGAAGTTGCAATACGAGAGGATAAACAAGCTCAAAAGCCTACACAAGGCTGAGTAAGAAAACAATAACAGAAAACACAGTAGAGATTACAAAAATGCGGACAGGTAGCGTCATACCTGAACAAGTCCAATGAACGAAGGTTCATGAACTGGTTCATATCTTGTGCGAACGTGAATTGAACGTAGTTCATTTCTGCCTGTTGAACGTAATTGAGAACGCACTCATTCTGGTGTCAAAGAACGGTTTTCGAACGAAGGTGCATTTTCATTCAAGCGTGCCAGGTTGTGTTAGGGACTTCCAGGAAAAACCCGTCTGAACACACAATATAGGAGCCTTCATTCGTCGGCAGATAAACACTGTAGCTGGCAACCGAATCAGTGCGGCCATGGCCGCCGTTCATGGCAAGTACGTCACCAGCTGTGTGAGAGCGCAAGGTGCGTTCAAACAAACTGTGTAAATGGGACTGAATGTGTTATTCGATGGTTCTTTTGTAATGTACTAATTGTAAAAATTGATTAGGGCGACAAGGAAAATTATTATTTGTATCAGAATGCTTTACTTCAAACTCCATGCTATCACACTGTCATGTATGGAATTTATTTTGTTTTAATATAAGAATAGATAAAAATATTTTGTTAAGAGTCAGCCAATGCTGTAAGGAATGCAAATGCCAATGTCTTTTCACCGTTGTTCCTATCATACTATGTTGCGTGTTTTTATATTGTTTTTTTGTGTGTGTGTTTTTCACATTAAGGACAAAAGTCCTGTTTTTGTTTTAATTCCTTATTTAAAAAAAATACCATTGCCGCAACATGTTTTTCCTCATGTTTTTGAGATTGTAGGGTGAAAGCTGCAACTGGCTACTTGTGTGGACTGAATGGCAACAATGGGAAAATGAAATGCCAGTATTTTAAGGGGAATAGCCCAGCAACCTGCAGTTCCGAGTGTACCCCGCCTCTCGCCCAAAGATAGCTGGGATAGGCTCCAGCATGCCCGCGACCCTAGTGAGGAAAATGGATGGATGGATGGATAGGCCAGCAGCAACAAACTGAGAAAAAACAAAAAAGAACTACGAACTAGTTCATTTTTGGAATGATCAGAATCAGAATCATCTTTATTTGCCAAGTATGTCCAAAAAAAACACACAAGGAATTTGTCTCCAGTAGTTGGAGCCGCTCTAGTACGACAACAGACAGTCAATTGACAGAGAACCAATTTGAGACATAAAGACATTGACAAAAAAACAAAACAAAAAAACAGTCACTGAGCAGTAAAGGGTTGCTAGTTATCTGGTAATGCCGGTGCATTATTTTTTTTTGACAATTGTGCAAAAAGATGCAGAGTCCTCTAGCACTTAGAGCAGTTCGAATGACTAATATTGCAATAGTCCGGTGCAATGACCATTGTGCAAAGGGCGCCGACGGCTTCAAGGAGTGTATGCGGTTTAAAGTGACGAGTAGTGCGATAATCTGATGAATTTAGTTCACATTTTTCCGTTATGAACTGAACTAGTTCATTTTTGGAACGATGAACAGAACTTTGAACTAGTTGGGTAAAAAATGAACTTTTCCAAAACTGATGACCGCAAACACTAGAATGCACGAGATAGTAACAAAGTAGGCAACCGACAATGGTGACTAGCAAAGAACAATAACTCAGCAACTTTCTCCAGCCTCCACTGCGTCCGGATACCTAATTGATCATGATGGCCGGCAGCTGGCGAAACAGGGTACTCCGCCCACCAATCACCGTAAAGTAAACTGCAACATAAGGGAAAAATAACAGCAGTGGCCAAAACAAAACAGGATGTGATAGTTCAATAAAATCCAGAAGCCAATGTTATTGTTGTATTATATTAAATGTTTTATTCATTCTAAATCACAGACTATTTTGTAGAATGAAGAAAAATATCATAACTAATAATTTTAACAGTGTATGTGCACACATTATGTAATGTCCCGTGTATGGCTCCTTCACTTTCTTCTTCTCTTCACACCCTTCGTAAAAACTGGACTTCGCGAAGCCACGAAAAGCTAAAGCGCAATCAAAGCACAGGCACAGAGTTTCCGTTGATCCTCGCTGAGTTTTGCAGTTTTGTACCTCAAACTGAGGTCTCATCATGTGACATGTCGACAGCTTGCATGATGGCAGTTCAATCCCCAAAGTTTTGTTGAGAATTTAGAGTTTTTGCTTAATTTTTTCAGAGGGGTCAAATTCTATGGCCTGGCGGGTATTTGTCTACAGATGTTCTAATACAAATTGTATACTTTGTTAAATAATTCATATAAAACCTACCGACAAATCTGATGTTCTTCTTTGATTGATCACAGGAGAGACAGCGACTGGAGACAATCCTAAATCTCTGTGCTGAGTACAATAAAGGAGAGAACATCAGCCCAGACTCACTCAGCTTTGGGAAGACAGGTTTCCCAGGGGGGTTCTCAGGTGGCTCACTGCAGGGCGCATCCATCGAGAGCATCCTCGGAGGAACAGCGACCACAGCCTCTTTGCGACTGGCACAGAGACAGAGGGAGAGCGATGAGGAGAACCTGAAGGAGGAATGCAGTAGTACAGAGAGCACTCATCAGGAGGTGAGAACATCTCCGGCTCCATGCACAGAATCAGCACTGCTCAATGGAGACAAACAGGTCAGAGGGAATGCTTCTTTCACATATGCCCGGCATGCCGCAGCACAACCCAGCATGTGCAAAAATTATGCCTGGCTTTACTGAATCCCACCCAACAAAAGGCTTCTGTTTTTTTTTTTAATTGCGGCTTTTATTGCAATGCAGTTTGAAGACTAATGCGACCCTGATGTTTGTGCACCAGTGCATCGTTCTTCTGGTTGCTGAGATTTGAGTGGTCTGCGTAAATGGTTAAATGGTTTTGAATAGCTGGACTGTGTTTTTAAATTTGTTTTTAAATCAACCACAAATTAGCACTTAAGACTATGATGTCTCAAAAGTAACAACTGCTGTTTTGAAGAAGTAACTGTAGTCTGATTACTTTCCCGGGAAAGTAACGCGTTACTATGCTCGTTACTCAAAATGGCAGCATTTTGGAGTACCGGCATTACTGGCCACAGCATCTCAATAGGATTCAGGTCAGGACTTTGACGAGGCCTCTCCAAAGGTTTCATAGCTTTATAACCGTTTCCACCCTGATAGAGCTCAGTTACTTTTTTTTCTCATTTGTTCCTCAATTTCTTTAGATCTCGGCATGATGTCTAGCTTTTGAGGATCTTTTGGTCGACTTCACTTTGTCAGGCAGGTCCTATTTAAGTGTTTCCTAATTGAGAACAAGTGTGACAGTATCAGGCCTGGGCGTGGCTCAAGAAATTGAACTCAGGTATGATAAACCACAGTTATGTTTTAACATGGGGGGTGCAAACACTTTTTTACACAGGGCCCCATAGGTTTGGACTTTTCTCCCTTAATAATAAAACCCTCCATTTAAAAAGTGCATTTTGTGTTTACTTGTATTGTCTTTGACTAATATTTTAATGTGTTTGATGATGGGAAACATTTAAGTGAAAAAATAAGTCATCACACCACTATATTTCCTTGTAGTACCGTTGTTTATTTTTTTAATCAATTGGTCATGGCTGACATCACAACAGCTTTTTCACAGCGCAGTTGTAGTCATCAACCTTCTTTATTCATAAATACATTCATTGTGCTTCGTGAGTTCCCATTGTAGCAGGATTTTACTCTGCATATGTGCGTAGTTAACAAAAATCATGCATTTTTTTTTTTTAATTCAGGTGAGCTCTCTCCATAGTGTAGTCAATTCAAATAAAATTCTTAGCTGGTTTGGAGAATTAAACTGCAAGTTTGTTTATCCATTGGACATTGTTTACACCCTAATCTAAGCATAATCGCACATTTTCTCCTCTCCCTGCAGCATGAGGATGTGGCCAGTTCAGATCGAATGGAGCTGGGTTACCTAGAGGAGGAGAGGGTGCGCGTTCTGTCGCGGCTTGATGAACTCAAAACTCGGCTGATGGAGCTGGAGCAACAATACCAAGAGTCCAAACAAGAGGTAGAGTGAAGCTAGAACTCACTAGCACTAACAAGAAATTATGCTATTGAACTTTAAAACCAATGTGTAATGATACGCTGTATGGAAAAAAGTATAGCTATTATACAGTACCTATGGGGACTAAAAATTAAAAGAGACATGAGCTGGTCCCACCATTGACACACTAATAGCTTTGTCTCATTTGTGGGGAGGGAGGGAGGAAGAGACGGGGGGGAAAGAGAGAGAGAGAGAGTCAGACAGACAGACAGACAGACAGACACAGAGATCCTTTTTTCATCCCATTCAGGATATTAGATTATGCCTTGATCAGACTGCAGGATTTTAGCCCCGATATTGGCCCGATTACCTATCGCAGCCCATTTCCCAGATCGGGCCCGACATACTTCGTCGGAAACGACAAACGTTTGTGTAGTGTGACGTAATCCACGACCAAGGATTTGGCCCTACGATAGCCCTACGCCGCCAAAATGAAAAGTCTCGTCTTGTTAGCGGCGCATCGCCTCGCGTGCTTGCCGTTATCAACATACTTGCACGCCGTTGTCAACATTTATTCATGCGCACAAACCACGTCGTTTACCGACGCTTTAGAGCATGATATGACAGAACGACGGCATGTTTACTTGCAACCGTTAGTGCTCGTACTAGCTTGCTAGGCTACGTAACATTTTGTTGCCTGCTTGTGAGCCGTATCGTATTAAAAGTATGTGAACATACCTCAAGTAATCCTTGAATGAACGTCCTCTCTTGTGACAACCACCAAACGTTTTTCCTCATTTTTCCTCCACTCCCACACACACACACGCAAACAGTACATTGTTGTTCGCCATGGTAACGAGTGTATCCAGTTGCGCTGACCGGTGACGTTTTCTGGTTCAAATTTGTCTTGTAGTCTGATCCAGGCATCAGATGGAAGAAGGTAATTTTTGTGCCTTTGCTAGGTCAGATGTCGTTGTTGGATAAGAGGCCTGGCTTTCAGTCTCTGTTCTAGTTCATCCCAAAGCTGTTTATTGGGTTAAGGCTCTGTGGGGCAGTCAGGTTTTATCCAACTGAACTCATCCAGCCAATTGGTTTTATGGACTGTACTTTGTAAACTAGAGCATAGTCATGCTGGAAAGAAAAGGGCTTTCCCTCAAGTTTTTCCACAAAGCATAAAATTGTCCCAAAATGTCTCAGTAGGACGAAGAATTTTTATTTTTTATAAAACTCGGAGTTGCCCAAACCCTGACTGTTCTACTGTTTAAAAGTGTATCTGAAAACCTTTACCCATTTCATTTAAATTAAATTTAAATAATTTTAAAACCATTTTCCAACATTACTGTAATGTTAGTTATAATCTGAAAACGCATTTGAATTTTTCTTTTTTTTTTTTCTTTTCGAGCAGGGGAGTAAAAATATTGAAATTATGTAACTGAAATAATGTGGTTGCACACGTGTGCACCCCCTCTTATAACTGTAATGTTCCATGGCTGTGGTCAGAATCTACAGTCACATTCAAACTCATGTTAAATGGGACTCAGCACACACCTGCCGCTATTTAAAGTGCCTCGAATTAAACCCAAATAAAGTTCAGATGTTGTAGTAGACTTTTCATGGTATTTTTGTAGGCACATCTTAAAGCACAAGCTGCACTCTGACGGAAGCTTCCACAGCATCAGAGGGTCTCATTGTTCAAAGGTATCAGTCAGGAGAAGGGTACAAAAGACTTTCCAAGGCATTAAATATACCATGGAACACAGTGAATACATTCATCACCAAGGGGAGAAGATAATGGCACAACAGTGACCTTACCAAAAACGGTCCGTCCCTCCAAAATTGACGAAAAACGAAAACTGGACTGCCAAGAGGCCTACAGCAACACTGAAGGAGCTGCAGGAATTTCTTGCAATTACAGTTTAGCACATGACCACAACCTCCTGTACAACCTTCATATTAACAAAACACTTGATATCTCCCAAATGCATGTGAGGGAAATGAGTTACGGTCCAGTGAAACCAAGCTTGCACTTTTGGGCCATGATTCCAAAAGGTATGGAACCATACATACAACATCTTGCTTGGGGGCTTTTTTTCTTCAGCTGGAACTCGGGCCTCAGTTAAGGGGAGGGAATTAAAAACAGTTCCAAATTATACTCAGTGTGCACAAAACGTCCAGGCCTCTGTGATAAAAAAAACAAGCATCCTCTCACTCTAACCAGTGAGTTTGAATGTGATTGGTTAATTCTGTTAAGTCACAGCTGCAGTTATAAGAGGGTGTGTACACTTGTGCAACCACATTATCTCAGACGTATTATTTTTTTTCAATTGAGTTGTACAGGTCATAGGGCACATGGTGGATAGATTTATCTTGGGCTCATTGTTTTGTATCACAAAAACCTGCCATTCAAACTGGGACGTGTCGACTTTTTTTTATACCCACTGAAGTCCTGTATCTTAATCTTATTTTATTTGATATGACTTTTACACTCCTCTAGGCTGAGATGGAGTGTGCCTTGCTGCAGGGAGAGAGACAGGCAGAACTCGACCAGATAGAGGCAGAGATTGACATCATCAGTCAGCTGCAGCACAGGCTAGACGAGCTGGAGAGTGCCATTCAGCGAGAGAAAGACAAGGTACAGATCATTTCAGAGAGATGAGTTTTCTACTTATATTAAGTTATCGCCTCACATAAAACTACGCTTCCTGCCGGTTCATCGCTCTTGATGTCAATGCACAAAATCTTGCAAGCGTCTCGGAATATTAGAAATTGGAACTACAAGGTTTTTAAGGCATTTAAGGGATTGTGCAAATTTTCTTGCATGACTGTTCAGTTTCTGCGAGTTTAACTTTGCCGCCTCATTGACATCTGTTAACACCCTCTAATTTTTTGCCCTGCTTCTTCACATTCCCTTGCCGCTTGTCCGTTTCTTTATTTGTTTTTTATGACATGCATGACAGACCTTGTAGGTCTGCCCTCCGGTGGCTCTTTTGTTCTGTTGCACACGTACTGCAAATGGGGTTCAGGGGGGTATCCTAGAAAATGATAGAAAAAGTGAATTTTCATCTGCTCACATCTGCCAGTTTTTCTTACCATTGAAGGTTTCAAAAGATGTTTGGAAAAGATGTGGTTTATCATTGTCAAGATCTTATTTCCTTATTGATGTCCAAGTCATCTTTGGCAAAAATTGAAATGAATACAATCCACTTTCAGGATGAAAATGAGCCATCAAAACAGTCTGTTAACTGCTCACATGTTAAAAACCTTTATTTGCATGGTGTGACTTTTGAGCAGTTTGTATCTCTCTCTCTTTCTCTCTCTCTCTCTCTCTCTCTCTCTGCATTCTCTCTCTCCATCTCCTGTCAACCATCCATGCTCTGTGCGGCTTTGTGCACTATGTCTTTCTAGGAGAGGGCTCATGTTGAGGCTGAGCGTCGGGCCCTGCAGAGACTCCAGGAGGGCCATGCTGAGCTGAAGAACCAACTGCATAACTGTCCCGAGTCCCTGCGTGAACAGTTGCAGGAAAAGTTCAAAAGGGTGGGTTGTCAGTGGAGCAGAAATACTCTACCGACAGAGTTCAGTCAGCAGTCCCATGCTGGATGCAAGCGGTCAAAATCGCCGATGGAGTCATGGATTCGATCCAAGACACAGGCTTTTGTAAACCTAGTTACCTCCATAGCATTGCCTCCCATACGTATAAAGCCGAGCTTAGCTAAACAAATACTAATCACCATAACCCAACCCTGCCATAATACAATGTGGTGTTTCACAGCTAATGCTATCTACATAAAAACCTGCTTAGTTACTGAAAACAAGCTTTTAAAAAAAACAAAAAAAAAACTTGCTGTAATTTGAGAATTTTTATTAATTCAATTTATGACTTTCTTTTTTGCCATCTCTGCAACATTTAGGTCCGTGTATGCGTTCAACTTTCTTGAATTTAGGGCTGTCGCTATTGACTCTTTTTAGAATCAATTATCCTATAGATATTGCGTCGACTAACCGAGTAATTACTTGAATTATGTAACTGTAGTGTCTGAAAACGAAGGAATATGAAAGCTAAAAAGTTAAGAGATTACATGGCTTTGAAGTCCAAGTTTTTTTGTTTTTTTAATTTAGAAGCGAAGTTGACAGTAACCCACTCCCAGCTTTTACATAGCCTTTTGACAATGCGACACTCTTCTGTATAAACCTCAAAGCTACTGCTGAGGACCTTGCAGTTCCACCGTTCTGAATTCGGGATTCTGAGAAGTCAGGAAGACACAACATGCTAATGGTTTGTGTGGCACATCATGCCTGTGGAATGGCATAACGCCTGTTTCAGCTGAGCTAGAATAAAACATGCACTGTTGCATAGTGATGGAGTTTGGCAGAGTTTGCATACAATGGGCAACTGTCTTCATGAGAAGTCCCTATAGTAGCCTTCACAGATTTAACACAAGGTGCAACATTTTTCTCCCTTGTTGCCACACCAACACGTCGCTGCAACCCCAACGTTGATGCGGAATCACACAAATGATTCCTCCTAATGTCAGCTCCTGCTTAGGTATACTGGTCAAATGTGGCTCATGTGAATGCTCGCACTGCACTGCATGTGGAGTTCTGATCTGCATTTCTTCAGCAATTTGTCATGGCTGCCTTATGTATGTTAACCGCACACTAATCAATTAACATAGGCCAAGACTACAGCTGATCGACTGTATGTCTTCCCTCACTATCATCCAGTTATTTCAATTACTATTGGTTCAAAAGTATCAGATGATTGGTGTATTTCTTGGCTACAAGGATAACCTATGTTGTGCATGTCAGTGACATTTTGTTTACAGAGCCCGACACTGCCTTGGACGCTTTAAAGCTCTGTATTAATGTCCAGTAGATCCACAGCGGCAATTTGTAGATTGTCTGCATAATTTAAATATTTCCACAATTGTAGGTATTAAGAGCACCAAAATCGAATACAGTACAGAGGGGCTGCAAAGAGAGTGTATATGGGTATTTGGCGACCATTCCAGAGTGTACCCCACCTCTTGCCCAAAGTCAGCGAGGGTAGGCTCCAGCTCACCCCTGAACCTAAATGAAGACAAGTGGCATTGAAAATGGATGGGTATATGTTACTGCTGTGCAAAATATTGATTGATTGAGCATGCCCGCGACCCTAGTGAGGATAAGTGGTACAGAAAAATGATGGATGGATGATTTAAATAGCTATTCATCTTTAAAAAATGCTACCCAGAAGAAAAGATTTTTTTGTTTTGCTCTTAGCACCTAACCTGTCTGGAAATTCAATTTAACTGGCTTGGTGGGGCCGCACGGTGAATGTGAGTGTGAATGGTTGTTTGTTTGTACTGAATGTGCCCTGCGATTGGCTGGTGACCAGTTCAGAGTCTACCCCGCCTCTCGCCCGAAGACAGCTGGGATAGGCTCCAGCACGCCCGCGACCCTAGTGAGGATAAGCGGTACAGAAAATGGATGGATGGATGGCTTGGTGGTGATTTACCCATGATGTCACATGTGGCCATTTGTTAGGATGGAGAAGCTTTGGAAGCAGGAACCAAGAAGTTTGAAGATCTGGAGTTTCAACAACTTGAGAGAGAAAGCAGCTTGGAGGAGGAAAGGGAAACAATGAGCCAGCAGTTGCTGCAGGAGAGTGCAGAGTACCACAGCACTGTGGCCAAGAGGAAGGTATGGAAGCCTCATGCCCTAGGGATACAAAAACACCAGTCACTGGTTATTGAAACAGTTGACATTTTAGGATAAGCGGTATGGAAAATGGATGGATATTTAAAAATAGGCTCTCCTTCAATTCTGATTCGTTTCCGGGGGTTGAAGAATTCACCAACTTCTTCACTAGGTAGCCCAAATATAAATGTCCTTTTATCTAAATTGAGATGGCTGGTCACATCCAAATCATTGTTGATAAAGGGACACTATATTTTAACAGTGTGCACTCATCTTAAATTTTGACTACACACACACACACTGGTTACAGTAGCAAGCATCCATCACAATCCAACCAACCTTGATCATTCAGAGGCATGTGTGTCATGACCTCTTATTTTCTTCAGGTATTATGTGCAACACCAACAAGTTTTATTGTGAAGTGAATACAATTAAATATGTACATTCATACTTTAACCAATTCAGATACTTGGTCTCCGTAAGTTTATGTTGTTTTGTTTTGTTTGTAGCTTCCAATGACATTATTTTGTGCTTATTCAGGAGAAAGTGTCTGCTTTGGAGAACCAGGCCAACCAGCTGGGCCTCCAGGGATCTCAGGAATGTGAGCGTCTCGCCAAAGACAGGACCATCACGCTGCAAATGCTCCAAAAGGTTCACGATTCAAATGCTGGCTAATTGCAAGAAATAATGTCTACAGTTTTGAATGCATTGCACTTTATTCATTGGCCTGTAGAATATGTTTAGGAATCGCTTTACAAGATTTGTCTTTGTGATACAGGAGAAGGAGAGGCTATCTGATTTGGAACAAAGGTACCACAGTTTAACTGGAGGAAAGAGCTTCCCAAAGTCCTCTACAGCCATGCGAGAAGTAAGAATCACGGTTCTACTTTTTTTGTAAAGAGAAGTTCTCTTGCCTTGCTGACAGCTCTGACAACGGCTGAAGTAACACCCAAAAACTGTCAGCGAGGAAAGAGAACTTCTCTTTACTGGAAAAACAATTATTTGTCTGAGCGCACGAAATCTACAACTTGAGAATTACTAGTGTTGTAGTAATCCAGCGAAAAGGTACACTCACACACTGGAGTGACTCTGACCTTCAAATGTCAGACAGCTTTGCTTTGGTGACGAATGATTCTTTCATTCCTGTGGTTTGTTAGTGTACTTTTAAGTGCAGTCTAACTTTCCATTGCTTGATAAATGTTTTTTGAAGAAATTTTCTACTTCACTCCATCAGTTTAGAGCCTCTCCCTCTTACATACACCCCTCCCCTGTCTGTCAGTAGCACCCCAGCAGCTCAACAGAGGTAACCCATCAAACCCTCCTTGTGTGAAGCTTCCGCTCTGCTCATCATTCTCTGCATCATTAATGTCCTGTTCACAGTACGACTCCCGTTGTGTCTGTTTGGTTTGCAGCCGAAAATAAACAATGAAAACAACAACTTCCCACCCTGGCCAATAAAAACTCACTCTTCATTGCCTTTACCTTTAATTATGGCACGCATTTGTTCGCCAACATTCTCCAACACCAAACAAAACTTGTCAATAGGGGGTTATAGAATAGAATGCTGTCACTGTCATGGGAACAATGAAAATCAATTACCGGCAGGCATCTCACAATATGCTGTGTTGGGGTAAAAAAAAAGAAAAGAAAAAGAAATACAAGCACACAAATATCAAATATCACTATTTCAGTGCCATGGATTCCAACACCAGTACTTTTACTTTGTGATTAAACATAGCAGTGACAGACAGTCCAGGATGTAGTCTTCCTTGTGTTCGAAATGAACATGAAAGGTGGTATAGAAAATGGATGAATTGAGGATGTTGATTTCAACTAACGTTTCAGTTATCTGGTAACCTCATGATCAAACATTGACGTTCACTAGTTTCCTTTCTGAAGGCAACATTCCTTAGTTCTGATGTTACCAATGATCCACAACCACGATCTTTGGCAGAAAGTTGCCTTCGGACACATTGTCTTAAGAAACTAGTAGCTACTCACTGCATCAGTTAGGTTTAACTAACTTGTTTTCAGTCTTGACTGTTGCTGGCTGGTGGTCAGGAGTAAATGAAGCTGTCTGATGTCTTTAAAATGTACAGCAGACAAGGCCATCTCACACCGCTGTTCTTTGGTGTAGATGTACCATTGCTCCCTGTCTCCTCTCTTGTGTGCTCTGTTAGTTCACTCCTACTCGCACCTCACTGTATTTTTCTCTTTCCCTTTTAACTTTCATTTCCATGTCATGTTGCTCCCTCTGCTGGTCAGCTGCTAATCAAACTACTGTACACTGCCAGAATGGAGGCGCCAGTTGTATTGTTTTTGTGATGAATTTAGCGAAAACATTTTGTGACATTTAAAATGAGGTAACCATAATAGTTATTAATAATATAATGTGACTAAGTTCAGTAAAACCCCAAATCTGTAAAAATAAAATAAAATTTAAAAC
Organism: Phyllopteryx taeniolatus; assembly: GCF_024500385.1. Taxonomy (NCBI): domain Eukaryota; kingdom Metazoa; phylum Chordata; class Actinopteri; order Syngnathiformes; family Syngnathidae; genus Phyllopteryx; species Phyllopteryx taeniolatus. The sequence goes on along the minus strand of NC_084509.1, from coordinate 21,991,077 downwards.
GTTATAGTCATATTTTGCTAGTTCTGTTCAATTTATTTTTGTATTCTGAGCGTGACCCCAATCTCATACTATTATCGGCCATATGCAAGTATGCATAGCCTTATGAAATGACGTATTTACCAATTGACTTGTTAAATCAAAATGTCTGAGCCTCTTTATATGTATTTTTTAATTCTCTATAATGCCAATCTCGAGTTTGATTGAACTAAATCTGGATCTGAAAATTTCCGAGACATTTAAATGGTGACAAAAAGACCCTGAAGCAGCTTTGCTGTTATTGTTATTTTTATGTTGCTATAAATTGGATTATTTCACACAAACTATGTATTTCTGCATTTGTTGCGATGTACAAGCATGTTGATGCATTTTCCCCCTGCGGGGCCCGTTTTGCTCATTTGTCTGCTGATGTTTCTCCTCTTCCTCTGCCTTACTCCTGGTGTGTGTGCATGTGTTTGGGAAGGAGTATGTGAGAGTGAGCCAGTTGAGTCAGATGTATGGAATGCCAAAGGTGGAATCCTCCCCCACCTCTCCTCTTCGCCATCCCCTGCAGTCTGGAGCCATAGATACCGCCTTCTCCTGCCCCCCCTCGCCTCCCAGCTCCTCCTTGTCTTTCCCTGTGGAGGTGTGTGCTGTCCTTCTCCTTTTACTCCTGACAGATAATCTCTAAATGTCCAATTCCCTCTCTCCCCTCTGTGTCTGGCACATTAGATGTCAGTCTGTGATTTTTCTGAACCTATCTTGCATCACTTTCTCATTTTAAAAGTGCAACTGTTACTTAAAGATCACTTTTAGTCCATAATGTAAGTGTTTTGGAATATTACCAGACTTGTTACACTCTACCAAGGCCCATTGAGACATTTTGCAATGTGGTTTAGCAGAGCTCTTTCTATGTGTTGCACGAAAGTATTGTTGTTATTTTCAAAGAGTGGTGGGAAGGAGCTTTTATTTATATACTGGGGCATTCACTACAGAAAGCCCGTTGGGCAAAATGAGTTGATGATGCAGGCCACAGTCATAATGTTAGAATTAGTCTGATATATCAGAATTCAGTTATAGATCAGTTTGGCTTCGTTGATGTGAACGTGGCGATTACTGGTGAATGTTCGGGAATAGTCACACTGTAGTCCATTTTACTTCCCTCCCCCCCCCCCAAAAAAAACATAATTTGTAATAATGTTAGATCACAATAATAACGTTTTCTTTTATTATTCTCATTATCTTTGCTGATTAGTGGGGAGAACTAACATGCGTGAGGAGTCCATTTTGATTTTTGAATCTTTTTGTATTCTGCTGAATATTGTAAGTAAATCCCGTCATTACAATGAACGAGTGTGTCTGCAGTGAGTTGTAATTCTGCACAAGGAGGGAGGTCACTTCTTAATTCAAACTGCAGGGGACATGCATTAAAGGAAAGATGAAGTAAAACAGAACAGGATGAACATGTTAATGCTACTGTGAGAAACTGGGCCATTGCAGAAGCCGCGTAGAATTAATATACAGATATGTAAAACAGGGATATAGCAGCTGGAGGGTATTAAGAATACGACACTTGATAGGAACAATGTGTTGGAGATATTTAAGAACACATTTCAAAGTATAAAAAAAAAATGTTTCAACTCTCCTCCTTCCTGTTTCTAAATGCTTTCTAATCTCTGCATTGTTTTCTCTTCAATTTGCTTGTCTTTTCCGTGCTGCGCCTGCCTCTCTGTGCTCCTGCTGCTCGGTGGGCTCTGCAATACAAGTCTGAGGGCAGCAGGCCTCCATTGCCCAAACTAGATTTAGAACAATGGTACCAGGAGCTGTTGACGGGTTCCAGCCAGCTCTGGTCTCACCCTCTGCCGGCCAAGTCGCTGTCAGGCCGCAGACCCGCACTGCAGGTAGAGGGTCTTCTATCTCTTTTCCATTCATCCTGTCCTTTCTTGGAGCTTTCTGTTTTCAGCCAATTAATCTCTTTGTAAAACACTGAGGGCCCTATTTTCATGACCGGTGTGAAACCGGCTCGGCGAGCAGTGCAACTGTGTACCAGAGGTGGGTTAGCTCGGTGTTGGTCATTTCGTAGACCGGAGCCCCCTGGCGGATCTGAGGGTGGGTGGACTGTCACCAGCCAACTTCATTCCCCGCCAATACAAGCGACTCCTGTCATTCCCTTTTAATGTGGGCCAATGACAGTCTTGACACATCTCTGACATCTCTGCAGAAGAGAATGATGCGTAATCGCTGCGATCTCTGCATGAGCTCCCAAATTAAGTCAATTCAACTGACTTTTCTTTGTGCAGTATTTTTCTTCCTAGCACCAGGACTTAGACATGCTCTGAGCAGGCGTAAATTTAAATCGGCTTTCTGCCACCAAATTGTGACTGCGCCAGCCTCAATTCTGCACCAGAACGCCCCCCTGCTTGACGCAGAATGGTCTGCCAAATTGGCAAACACACGCAGCCAGCCTTGCGTTTGCACAAAAATCAAGATCCGCAGGCATTTGCGCCCCGCTGCAGATGCGCTGCCAAAGAAAATAAAGCCCTTAGTGTCATTTGCTAAATCATGCTGCATTCCACCCACGCATGCTGCATTTTGAAAGTACAGCAAGCAAACAACTGCCCCTCGTGATAAAAAGCTTCTGATATCACATTGCTTACACCAGCGTTAAGTAAAACGTCAAGTTCTATCAAGGCAGTCCTCTTTTTTTGCTACTGCAGCTCACTTCAGCAGTATGTGATTGCAGTATCAAAGTGCCATTTTTTTAAACCACACAGTCATATCAGCAGGCTTCTTGTGGATTCTATAATATGGATTCATTATTTTATTTAACCACATCTCACAACAATTTCCCTGCAGGTGCAAACATCTCATCCGTGGTGGAGCGAACATCACAGTGGATTCCGAATACATGACAGAATATTCAAGTTTCTGAACTACAACTCCTTATCCAGTTTTGTGCTCCATCTTCAGGTGTTCCGTTCCAAGCTTGACAGTGATCCAGGGCAGTCTCCTCATCAAGCCAAGTCTGGATCTACTCTGCAGCAGGGAGCAGCAACACTGGGTCGCAACACAAGCTCGAAGGTAGACTCGTTTTTCATCTCCGTGGAGGGATGTCTTCAATAGTGATGGCCTCACTTCTCCCTCATGCCGCAAGATCTGACCATATTTCCTGCTCCATCTTACTTTTAAGAGCCCTCTTCTGAGCGCCAAAAGCTCAGGCAGCCTGCCCAGGAACCTGGCTGCCACCCTGCAGAGCATTGAGACCAAAAGGCAGCTCGCTCTGCAGCAAAAAGGTACAGATGTACTGTCATGTTTCTTTTCTGATACATTCATAAGAAATAGGGTGTTACATGGATGTTGAACTCTTCACTCAGCATTATGTGTACTTGTACAATCTAATGCAATCCAATACTTGAAAACTGGCCTTTCCATTTCTTACTTTACAGAGATATTAAGGCTCATTTTTTTAATTTAACATGTATGCATACTGTAGTTACAGTTTGTTTTGTGGTAGCAGTGTAATGGTGCAGAGCTGCACTGATAGATACGTATACTGTATATGCATTGGGATCTCATGTTGTGCAAGTATTGATTATTAGTGGCAACATTTGTGTGATACAATTTATAAATGCTTTGCAGGTCCAAGTACTGCAGAACATGGTGCAAATAAAGGAATTCATTTGAGCAGGAAAACAATTTCGGACTGAAAGATATCCAATTAGAAGGGCTCATGCTATGCACTTGATTTTTATATGGGTCTTCTTTTTGTGTGTATCGTCTTCACACGTAACAATCACGATGATTGATCACATAAAGCTTGGTGATAAATCAAGTCGTTGGTTGTGCTAGTCATGTCTACTATGAGCCAGTTAGTCATTAATACAGTGCAGTTTGACACCATTTACACTGGTACATGTACAGTGGATATAAAAAGTTGATACACCAGTGTTCAAATGCCAGGTTTTTGTGATATAAAACAATTATTCCAAGATAAATCATTTAAAAACTTTCCCACCATTAATATGACCTATAAACTGTACAGCTCAATTGGAAAGTAGTAAAAATAAACAACTGAAATAATGAATGAGAATGTAAATGAGAGTCAACAACACACCTGCTACCATATGAAGTGCCTCTGATTAATTTCAGCTCTTCTAGTAGGCTTTTCCAGACATTTCTAAATGTTACCAGGTGTGTACTGACTACCATTTAACATGAGTTTGAATGTGATTGGTTTATTCTGAACACAGCCACATCCCAGTTATAAGAGGGTGTGCAGATTTGTGCAACCACAGTATTTCAGTATCTCTTTCGTACTTTCTCACTCAAAAATATTTTTTTCTTCATTCAATTAAGTTGTACAAGTAATAGGTCACATTATTGTGGAAAAGGTTTTGAAATAATTTCACTTGTTCTCTTGTTACACAAAACCTGGCATCTGAACAGGGGTGTGTTGACTTTTTATATCCAATGTACAGTAGCATATACAGATTCTTTACATCTGTCTGTCTTTGTCTGCGGTCTTCAGAACCTCAGACCTCCAGTCAGCCACGCATTGAAGGAAGATCAGCAGGTAGCCTTTGAAACAGTGTGACCTCAAAACAACCATGGTGTTACTGTTAGACTTATCAGTCAACAGCAATGTTAACCATAACTAGACTGTTGGTGGGTGTTAATTTATCCATCTGACATTCAGTCTCTTCCATGCCTGGTGTGTCATTAACTCTCAAAAATGATTTTTCATCTTCTCTCCTTCCTGGTTTTCTTCGGTGGTGAATAAATCATGCATGTTTACAATCTTTAAGGGTTAAGTGCCATTGGGCCTCTTCCAGGTGTGTCTAACACCAAATTCACAGCAGCATGATATGAATCGTGTACTTTAACCTTTGTGATGGTGTATTACCAATATTCTAAAGCAGAAAAACACCAATTTATATCTCACATTCTTCAGGTCAACAGGTGATTGAAGAGCAGCGACGTCGTCTGGCTGAGCTAAAGCAGAGAGCAGCGGCAGAAGCTCAGTGCCAGTGGGAGGCGCTCCATAGCTTGCAGCCTCAACTCATCAACCCCACGCTCTCCTACTCCCCAGTCATGTCCTACAGTCCCACACTGAGTCACAGGTCTACAGGCCACCCTCCTCTGGTCCAGCACTCCATCCTACACCACCATCCAGCATCAGCCGGAGAGCAGCCCTACGACACGTTGAGTCTGGAGAGCTCTGACAGTATGGACACTAGTGTGTCCACGGGGAACAACTCCGCCTGCTCACCAGATAATTTATCCAGGTACAGTGATGCCTCGATTTACAAATTTAATTGGTTCTTGAACGGGGTTTGTAAATTGAAAATGTTTGTAAGTTGAACATAATTTTCCCATAAGAAATAATGTAAACATGAATAATTGGTTACAGCCTCCGCAAAACGTTTCAAAAAAGATGGGACAGGGTCATGTTTACCATTGTGTTACATCAACTTTTCTTTTAACAACATTCAATAAACGTTTGGGAACTGAGGACATTAATTGTTTAAGCTTTTTAGGTGGAATTCTTTCCCATTCTTGCTTGATGTACAGCTTCACCTGTTCAACAGTCCGGGGACTACGTTGTCATATTTTACACTTCATAATGCGCCACACATTTTTAATGGGAGACAGGTCTGGACTGCAGGCAGGCCAGTCTAGTACCCGCACTCTTTTACTACGAAGCCACGCTGTTGTAACACGTGCAGAATGTGGTTTGGCATTGTCTTGCTGAAATAAGCAGGGGCGTCCATGAAAAAACACGTTGCTTGGATGGCAGCATATGTTTCTCCAAAACCGGAATCGACTTTTCAGCATTAGTGGTGCCTTCACAGATGTGTAAGTTACCCATGCCATTGGCACTAACACAGCCCCATACCATCACCGATGCTGTCTTTTGAACTTTGCTCTCTATAACAGTCCGGATGGTTCTTTTCCTCTGGCCCGGAGGACACGATGTCCACAATTTCCCCCAAAAATTTGAAATGTGGACTCGTCAGACCACGGAACACTTTTCCACTTTGCATCAGTCCATCTTAGATGAGCTCGGGCCTAGAAAACCCGGCGGCGTTTCTGGGTGTTGTTGATAAATGGCTTTTGCTTTACATAGTAGAGTTTCAAGTTGCACTACAGATATAGCGCCGAACTGTATTTACTGACATTGTTTTTCTGAAGTGTTCCTGTGCCCACGTGGTGATATCCTTTACACATTGATGTTGGTTTTTAATGCAGTGCCGCCTGAGGGATCGGAGGTCACGGGCATTCAATGTTGGTTTTCGGCCTTGCTGCTTACATGCAGTGATTTCTCCAGAATCTCTGACCCTTTTGATGATATTATGGACCGTAGATCATAAAATCACTAAATTCCTTGCAAATGTACGTTGAGGAACATTGCCCTTAAACTGTTCGACAGTTTTCTCACCCACTTGTTCACAAAGAGGTGAACCTCGCTCCATCTTTCCTTGTGACCCAATCATGGCACCCACCTGTTCCCAATTAGCCTGTTCACCTGTGGGATGTTGCAAACAGGTGTTTGATGAGCATTCCTGAACTTTCTCAGTCTTTTTTGCCACCTGTCCCAGCTTTTTTTGGAACGTGTTGCAGCCATAAAATTCCAAGTTAATGATTATTTGCTAAAAACAATAAGGTTTAGCAGTTTGAACACTAAATATCTTGACTTTGTAGTGTATTCAATTAAATATAGGTTGAACATGATTTGCAAATCATTGTATTCTGTTTTTATTTATGTTTAACACAACGTTCTAACTTCATTGGAAATGGGGTTGTAAATGCCATCAAAATACACCTCCCTCGTGGGCAGTTCTACAGCACCAGATTTATTTATACTGTAATGAGCGTAGCGCCTACGATTCTGAATAATCCCATTTTCTTAAGAATTCAGTCAGGCACACAGACAAAAGCACCCACAGGCACAATTTCCCAGACTGCTCCCTAACAGACTTTATTTGCACGTTTTAATTTGGGGACCATCTGTTGGTGCTGTGTTACAAAAGTGTTCACTGTGGGATGCTCTTAGTTGAAGTCATTGTTCACAGGTCGGTTGTAGCTTACAAGAGACAAAACTGTATTGGTAAAATATTTAGGATAATTTTAATGGAATTCATGCACTAATTAAAAGTGCACATTGGAGACCAAGGGGCAAGATAAACAGAGGAATCCTGCATGTTTCCAGTATTAGCCCTTATTCTAATCCAGTTTTTGACACATCCAACCATGGTCTCACATAGGAACAAAAGTATGAATTCAATTCTGGTTCGTCACGTTCCAAGTCATTCCAAATGTCTAGCTATGTTAAATGTTTCACTTTGTGCTGATATTAAAAGATACATATTTCAAACTTCACGCTGCATCATTGTAAAAATGTAGATACAATTTCTCATGCACAAACAAGAACATGTTTCAATGAAGCATAGCCGCCTTACTAAATAGCATGATTTGTTTTGTTTTGTTTTTTACCGTATTTCCACGCTGACAAGGACACTTGAAAAGAGTTGCTCATCACTGCGTAAAAACACAAATATCACTGAATCAATTTGAATCCAGATTCTGTTTTTGTTTTCACCATAAGTGTTGGAGGAGCAGACTCGCTGAAGATTGAAGAGATGGAGAAAATGCTGAAGGAGGCACAGATGGAGAAAGCCAGACTTATCGAGTTTCGGGTAAGTGTCATTCCGGCAGTGGAGTTATGCGATCGTGGACGCACCAGTATGATTGTTTGGAATCAGATTTAGGTGATTCATGACTTTTTGCAGTGATGCGATCAATAAAGGAATATAGAACGATTCAATACTATATTGAAATCCTTTCATTCATTTTTATTGGCCTTTTTATCAGTTGATTTCATCACTCTGTGCCTTGAAGGTTCTAATGCAGTGCTAAAATTCCTGTCTGAATGAAGAGCTTGTCTGTAGATCCTGTAATAGGGTTTTAACAATGACAGTGACCAGCAGGGTAGAAAAAAAATATATATTTGTTAACGTGTACACTAGTCAAAAATATGAAATGGAAGAGCTCTCCTTCAGGAACAGGAGAGCTTCACTCGCCATCAGATGCTGGAGGAAGAGCGGAAAAGGAGGGAAGAAGCAGAGAAAAGACTGCAGGATGAAACTCTCCACCGACAGCAGCTGGTGGAGAAGGAAGTTACGATGAGAGCCAAGAACTTCTCTCAGGTCAGTGAAAGGAGACATAATTGTAAATGTGTGGTGTGAAATTGGCCTCTCTTCCAAATTATAGCAAAGTTTTACAGACATGGCCTTCTGAAGGTTTCTTGAAGTCTCTGCTGCTTGATGTTTTGTGTCAGTTTTTTTTTTTTTAATTATAACATATGGTGTTTTCCACATTAGTCCATGTTTGTAAAATAAGATAATCCTTTATTGAAACCCATTTTTGATGCAAAACCAAGGTATTCCTAATTTATCAACACACTTTCAAACTTGCTGTTCTATTGAGCAATTATTAAAAAACTACCTCAACCTGCATTAGATCCATCAAATCAGGCTAGTATTGAATGACCTCAGCAACCGATGAGTATTTGTCATCATCACTCTGAGCAGTTGACAGTTTTTATTTCATGGATATCTTCATGGAAGTTAACAAGCTGGAAGAGAAATACTGCATGTTGCATTTCCCTATCCCTAGGGTGGGGTTTATGATTTGTAACATGCGGTATGTGACAGCTGTATGACAATAAACATTAAAATGTTATGAAATAAATTATGGGGGGGGGCAGACCAATAAAGGATAACCTACTGTCATGTATTCATATCTCTGTGATAGTGACATTCTGCATGCTCGTCATGCCCCCGCTTTTGACCCTTCTGTTCTCCATGTGTCCAGGCCCGTCCTATGACACGCTACCTGCCAATTAGGAAGGAGGAGTTTGACCTTCGCACTCACATTGAGACGTCAGGCCACAGCGTGGACACCTGCTACCACATCATCCTCACTGAGAAGATGTGCAAGGGCTACCTGGTCAAGATGGGAGGCAAGATCAAGTCGTGGAAGAAACGCTGGTTTGTCTTTGACCGCCTCAAAAGGACCTTCTCATACTACGTCGGTAAGAAGAGTTATCTGTGAAAATCATCGTACATTTTATTTGCTCTGTATTATTTATTCATAATCACCCCTGACTCATTTTCTCTGGCCAAGCATCCAAAACTGGCAGCAGTAATCTCATTGCTGAAAAAAATATATTACAAACACGGTGTAAAACCCATCATGTGGAAATGTTTTTAAATTGAGGCTCATCTATGATAGGCTGAAAGCTGGACATACTCCTCCAAAAATGGCTTCTTAATCCCCTTCACACTTGTATTTTTTTTGTCTTTCTTTACCAGTTTAGCTAAAATAACCATTCATAGAGATGAATCAAATGTATTAGCCCTTCCCCTCCTGGAAGCCGTCACCTTATCATAGTGGAGGGGTTTGTGTGTCCCAATGATCCTAGGAGCTAAGTTGTCTGGGGCTTTATGCCCCTGGCAGGGTCACCCATGACAAACAGGTCCTAGGTGAGGGACCAGACAAAGCACGGCTCAAAGACCCCTTATCATGATGACAAACTATGGTCTCAGTTTTCCCTTGCCCGGATGCGGGTCACTGGGGCCCCCCTTTGGAGGCAGGCCTGGAGGTGGGGATCGAAGGTGAGCGCCTGGTGGCCGGGCCTGCACCTATGGGGCCCAGCCGGGTACAGCCTGAAAGGGTAATGTGGGTCCCCCTTCCCATGGGCTCACCACCCATGGGAGGGGCCATAGGGGTCGGGTGGAGTGGGAGCTGGGCGGTGGCCGAAGGCAGGGACCTAGGCGATCCGATCCCCAGCTATAGAAGCTGGCTCTAGGGACGTAAAACGTCACCTCTCTGGCAGGGAAGGAGCCCGAGCTGGTGTGTGAGGTCTAGAAGTTCCGACAAGATGTAGTTGGGCTCACCTCCACACATGGCTTGGGCTCTGGTACCAGTCCTCTTGAGAGGGGTTGGACTCTCTTCCACTCTGGAGTTGCCCACGGTGAAAGGCACCGAGCAGGTGTGGGTATACTTATTAGCCCCGGCTCGGCGCCTGTACGTTGGGGTTCACCCCGGTGGACGAGAGGGTAGCCTCCCTCCGGCTTCGGGTAGGGGGATGGGTCCTGACTGTTGTTTGTGCCTATGCACCAAACAGCAGTTCAGAGTACCCACCCTTTTTGGACTCCATCGTTCTCCTGGGGGACTTCAATGCTCACGTGGGCAATGACAGTGAGACCTGGAAGGGCGTGATTGGGAGGAATGGCCCACCCGATCAGAACCCGGTGTTCTTTTATTGGACTTCTGTGCTCATCACGGATTGTCCATAATGAACACCATGTTCAAGCATAAGGGTGTCCACACGTGCACTTGGCACCAGGACACCCTAGGTCGCAGTTCGATGATCGACTTTGTGGTCGTGTAGTCGGACTTACGGCCGCATGTCTTGGACACTCGGGTGAAGAGAGGGGCGGAGCTGTCAACTGATCACCACCTAGTGGGGAGTTGGCTCCGATGGTGGGGGAAGATGCCGGTCCGACGTGGCAGGCCCAAACGTATTGTGAGGGTCTGCTGGGAACGTCTGGCAGAATCCCCTGTCAGAAGGAGTTTCAACTCCCACCTCCGACAGAACTTTGCTCATGTTCCGGAAGACGAATCTCATATTCAGAATTAGAATCAGAATCATCTTTATTTGCCAAGTATGTCCAAAACACACAAGGAATTTGTCTCCGGTAATTGGAGCCGCTCTAGTACAACAGACAGTCAATTTACAGAACACTTTGGAGACAGAGACATTGACAAAAAACAATTGTGCAAAAAGATGCAGAGTCCTCTAGCACTTAGAGCAGTTCGAATAACTGCAATGACCATTGTGCAAAGTGCGCTGAGACTTCAAGGAGTGTATGCGGTTTAAAGTGACGAGAAGTGCGATAATCTGGGACAATGTTGGTTGTGCAAATGTTACAGATACTCCTCAATCAGTGTGCAAATGGAGCAGATGCTACTCTGGCATGAGTGGCCAGTATATGCAAATAGTGCAGCATGGCGAGACAACGACAGTGAGTGCACGAGTAATACATAATTGGCCCCACAGAAATGTGACAACGAACTCAAGTCAAAACAAATTGCCAGCTTGTTGTAATGGAATTATAGGTTAGGTGTTTAAGAAGTTGATCGCGAGAGGGAAGAAGCTGTTGGAATGTCTACTAGTTCTAGTTTGCATTGATCGGAAGCGCCTACCTGAGGGAAGGAGCTGGAAGAGCTGGTGACCGGGGTGGGGAGGGTCCGAGAGGATTTTGCACGCCCTTGTCTTAGTTCTGGCAGCGTGCAAGTCCTCAATGGTGGGTAGGGGGGTACCGACAATCCTTTCAGCAGTTTTGATTGTCCGTTGCAGTCGGAGTTTGTCCTTTTTTGTAGCAGCACCAAACCAGACTGTGATGGAAGAACACAGGACTGATTATACTACCGCTGTGTAGAACTGTCTCAGCACCTCCGGTGGCTGGCCGTGCTTTCTCAGAAGCCGCAGGAAGTACATCCTCTGCTGGGCCTTTTTGAGGACGGAGTTGATGTTAGTCGCCCACTTCAGGTCCTGAGAGATTGTAATTCCCAGGAACTTGAAGGTCTCGACGGTTGGAGGGCCAGTGTGGTTTTCGTCCTGGCCGTGGAACAGTGGACGAGCTCTACACCCTCGGCAGGGTCCTCTAGGGTGCATGGGAGTTCGCCCAACCAGTCAATGTATTTTGTGGACTTGGAGAAGGCGTTCGACCATGTCCCGGGTTGGAATCCGCCAAGGCTGCCCTTTGTCACCGATTCTGTTCATAACTTTGATGGACAGAATTTCTAGGCGGAGCCGAGGCGTAGAGGTCGTCCGGTTTGGTGGCCTCAGTATTGCATCTATGCCTTTTGCAGTTGCAGCTTTTTGCAAGCCGTGATCTCACTGTAGCAGTTCGCAGCCGAGTGTGAAGCGCCTGGGATGAGAATCAGCACCTCCAAATCTGAGACCATGGTCCTCAGTCTGAAAAGAGTGGCGTGCCCTCTACAGGTCGGGGAAGAGATCCTGCCCCAAGTGGAGGAGTTCAAGTATTTTGGGGTCTTGTTCACGAGTGAGGGAAGAATGGAACGGGAGATCGACAGGCGGATCGGTGCAGCGTCTGCAGTGATGCGGACTTTCTATCGGTCCGTTGTGGTAAAGAAGGAGCTAAGCTGAAAGGCAAAGCTCTCGATTTACCGGTCGATCTACGTTCCGACCCTCACCTAGCTGTGGGTCGTGACCGAAAGAACAAGATCCGGATACAAGCGGCCGAAATGAGTTTCCTCCGCAGGGTGTCTGGGCTCTCCCTTAGAGATAGGGTGAGAAGCTCGGTCATCCGGGAGGATCTCAGACAGGAGATCCACATCGAGAGGACCCAGATAAGGTGGCTGGGGGATTTGATTCAGATGCCTCCCGGATGCCTCCCTGGTGAGGTGTTCCGGGCACGTCCCACCGGGAGGAGACCCCGGGGACGACCCAGGACACGCTGGAGAAACTACGTCTTTCGGCTGGCCTGGGAACGCTTCGCATGAAGTGGCTGGGTGGAGGGAAGCCTGGGCGTCCCTGCTAAAGCTACTGCCCCCGCGACGCGACCTCGGATAAGCGGTAGAAAGTGAATGGATGGATTATTCGCCCTTTTCAAATCGGCAAAAAAAATTTGTTGTTGTTTTTTTTGTTTTTTTTTGGGGGGGGGGCGGTTTTTGCCGATTTTGGACCATTTATTTATTTATTTTGTGAAACATGAACATGTTACAACATAAGACAAAGATAATGACGTTCAAGCAAACAACAATACCAAGTTTTCAGTAAGTTTCAGCTCTTGCTTGACTGTGGACACACTTTCCTTGATGGAAACTTTGTTTTCAGGAAGCTTTTTAAAAGAGAATAAGACAAAGATTGTCTCCTGTTTCAGTTTAACTCTCTCGCTGTGCATCATATTTGAAATGCAACTGTCAAAGATGATGTTTTGACATCTGACAAAGGCGGCTCTGGTTTCTATTTTGAAGTCATCACTTGATGGCAAAGAAAAGATTAGAATCGAAGAAATGCGATTTATTGTTAAAGGCTATCAAGCATGAATCATGTTTTGCCAGTAACGTGACTCTTTCTGTTGCTTTTACATACTGCATACATTTATGGCTTAAATCTTAAGCATGTACCTGTGTTTGTACTTGAAATCTCAGTTGTAAAACTAAACAAATACCAAAGTATGCAACATTGAACACCAGTCAACTGTTCTGCCTGTAATTCATATCTTTACTACTGTAAGCGTTAAAGGACCCAAAAAGAAGTTATTTAATTAATTATATATATATTTATACTAATCGGTCGATTAATCGGTTATCGTTAATTTTATTCCCCAAAATATCAGAATTGGCACAAGCTCCAAAAAATCCGTATTGGTCGGGTCCCAATTAATACATTCAAAAAGGTTTAAAAAAATAACTATTGAGTCAGGCATTTCTTTTATGGTCTGGTAAAATTATTATTTGAAAAAATGGTCAAAAATGATATTATATTTTATAATTATTTTTTTTGCACAGCCTTTTGAGGAAATAGCAATGATACAACTCGTTCAACTCTCAGACTTTTGCATCAGTGCACTCGGACTTTGGAACACAAAAAGCATTTAAGATTTTCAGTATATTATTATTTTTGTTCCCTTTTGTCAGCTTCATGATATTTTAGTGATCACTGTGGGTTTTTCTTTCTTTAATGGAAGGGTACCAGCCATTTCGCATAAGTGTCTCTGTATTTTTAGCATAATATCACAAGGAGCTGCTGCTTTTATTACGATTTGTTCGTATCCACTACATAACTATCAGAACTAAGCATTATTATTGTTGTAAAGGCATAATTTTTAATACATTGTTTGCATGGGCTCAAATTAGATTAGGGTTTCCCTAATCTATATTCGTACAAGAAAATACATCACAGGCACATTTTTCAATCATTTTAGTTATCATGCAGACATGCGCTTTCTTGAAGAAGAGCTTTGGCATCCAGTTTATTGTTTTTACGAGTAATATTTACTGTACATGCCAGTTTTGGATTATCATTGTACAAGAGGACATAAATTAGTCAGCCAGTCAGTGTAGGTATATGGAATTTCCAATGTTCCAATGTTTTCCCAAAACAAACATATGCGAAATGATAATAAACTCTTTATGATTATGGTCCCTTAGAACTGAAGATAACTGAACAGATAAAGATCAGATTAAATTAATAAATAGTGTTTAATAAGGCGTACTGGATATACAAATTCAGACAGTAAGTGCAACAAAGAAACAATCCACATTGTACAGTATATAGCGTTCCAGTTGAAGACTTTGTTTTTTTGCGTCAGATCATTCGGCAAGGACAGGGCACGAAAGGCCTTCAGATATGCACAATAAGCTTGAATATGTTTGTCAAACCTGTAACATGACAGACTATTTCCCCCAGAATGATGTGAATACCTGCTAATCATCCCCAACTCCATCGTACAATTTTGTTCTCAATCAAATGAGATGCAAACGCAAGGCTATTTGAATGCTAAACAGGTCATTAGCAGATAATAGCGCTGTATTAAACTATTCCTGGAAATGAAGTGCCGCATATCTACCTACTACCCTTTAAGTTGGCTTGTGGAGTGTTTGTGCCTCTAGGTAAAAATGGGGTGTTGAGTTCCCCACCGGTTCCTTACTGCAGTTCTGTAGTGGCTGATGAAACAAAGTGCAATGATGTACCAGAGTAGCGTAAGAAGGCAGGCAAATGTGAACATACAATAAGAGCAGCTTTGCTTGGAAAAGACAGGGCGAAAAGTGCTGTGCTTGTCATTTTTTTATCCATCACCACAAACAAGCTCGTCATCAGAGTTGGACCTGTTGTTTTAAAGATGTGAACCGAGTCATTGTATAAGATAAGGTGCAACTGATTCTCACTGAAAAGTTTTTTTTTTTTTCTCTCCAGCTTTTGATCAAAGCAATATGCCTTTTCCCCCTTTAGACAAACATGAGACCAAGCTGAAGGGTGTGATATACTTCCAGGCTATCGAAGAGGTTTATTATGATCACCTCCGCAGCGCCACAAAGGTATGCTGCTCTCAGAATTCTAACTTGATTCCCTCAATTATCTTTTTTGGCATTTTTTTTTCAATTCAACCTGTTCTTGCACACATCATTATTTGCTTTCTTTCTCCCTATTCTGCTTTTGCCGGCTGCTCACACCTCTAGAGGGGCTTTTTCAACTTGAATCTGACTAGTGTATGTATCCGCCATACTGCCCGTGCACCTGTCCAATCGTATCCCCGTGGTTAGCAACCTGCCAGTGAATGAGAATGACTGAGACCTGGATTTACACATCAGTGTGTTTTGTGTGTTCTGCTAATCCTGCTTGTTCCCTCGGCCCTTCCCATTTTCTCCGGACTCCAGTTGAATGTTATATGTGTAGAATTCTAGAGCTTATTTATTTATGTTCCATAAGATATATCCCTACATTTATGATAGGATATGCTTTTTGGTTTTATTTTCATTTCTAAAGAAATATACTTTACTGTGAAAAAGTCTAAGGGACCATTATATTTGTTGTTTTAGCTATTCTATTCTTTATAATTACTATATACACTCCCCTCTGTCACGTATGAGGAGTAGCTGGACCCAAGAGCAGGTGGAGGCAGATGTAAAATGATGAACAGTTTCTTGAGGAAAGGTAATGGAAGTGGTCCTAGGTGGGTTGGCAGGCAGTGGTGCGGACAGGTGGCAGGCAGTGGTGAGGAGAGGCGGCTGGCTAGGGCGCAGGTGGAGACAGGCTTGAACAATGAGATGTGGAAGTTTGGGTGAATCTTTAAGGACTGTGGAAGCGTCAATTGGACGGAAGTGGGATTGATTATTTTGGTAATGGGGTAGGAACCAATGAAACGCGGAGTGAGTTTCCGGGACTCTGTCTGAAGCGGGAGGTCGTGAGAAGAAAGCCAGACAGATTGGCCCACCTTGTATTCGGGCATCGGGAAGCGATGACGGTCCTCGAGCTGTTTATTGCGTGCGGCGGACCGGGTCAACGCTGCACGGACGACTTTCCACACTGCCTGGATTCTCCGGAGATGATCCTTGACGGCGGGGACTGCCACTGCCTGCTCTTTGAATAATGGGGGTTGGTAACCAGAGCAAGCCATGAATGGGGACATACCGCTAGCGGAACTGGTGAAGGAGTTGTGGGTGTACTCAATCCACGGGAGGAATGAGCTCCAGGAGGAGGGCTTGTTTGCAGCAACACACGGAGGTCTGATTCAAGGGATTGGTTTGCCCGCTCCGTCTGGTCGTTGGTCTGCAGATGATATCCTGATGACAAGGTGGCTGCTGCGCCCACCGCTTTACAGAATTCCTTCCATCCCAGGGATGAGAACTGAGGACCTCTGTCAGAGACAATATCGATGTGAATACCGTGGAGTCTAAAGACATGCTGGACAAAGAGGTTAGCAGTTTCGAAGGTGGATGTTAGTTTGGGGAGGGGTACATGAATGGACTGATTAGGAAAAGCGATCGACAATAGTGAGAATGATAGCTACCTTCAGAAGGAGGTAGACCGGTAACAAAGTCCAGAGCAATATGGGACCAAGGGCGGCTAGGGATAGGCAATGGATGCAGCAGCCCAGCTGAGGGCAGGTGTGAAGACTTCCCTCGGGCACAGACGGAGCAGGCTTGGACGAACCCCCGGGTGTCTTGAACAAGGCTGGGTCACCAGAAATGCTGCCGGATGAACTGAATGGTGCGGGTGATGCCAGGATGACAGGTGAGTTTGGAGTTGTGAGCCCACTGAAGAACGTAAGAGCGTGTGGAATCAGGTACGAACAGGCGGTTTGGAGGCCCGGTCTTGGGATCCTTGTGAGTCTTTTGGGCCTCCTTAACCACCTGTTCGATCTGCCAAGTGGCTGCTCCAACGCAGCATGAGGAAGGAAGAATTGGTTCTGGTTTGTCAGGGCTGGAGGGGGGTGAGTAAAGTTGAAACAGGGCATCTGGTTTGCTGTTTTTGGAGCCAGGACGGAAGGAGAGAATGAAATTAAACCTGCTCAAGAAGAGAGCCCAGCAAGCTTGTCGAGGGTTAAGGCGTTTGGCGGAACGGAGGTAAGAGAGATTCTTGTGGTCGGTCCAAATGATAAATGGTAGTTCAGTCCCCTCCAGCCAGTGCCTCCACTCTACCAAGACACATACAATGCCCAGTCGCTCTCGGTTGCCGACGTCGTAGTTCTTCTCGGCAGGGGACAGACGACGGGAAAAAAAGGCACAGGGGTGAAGTTTCTGGCTCGTGGGGTCCCGCTGCGAGAGGACAGCCCCTGCCCCGTGTCCGAGGAGTCAACCTCGACCACGAACTGGAGGGAGGAGTCGAGGTGGCGACGAATGGGAGCACTGGTGAACAGGGTCTTGAGTTGACTGAAAGCTTGGGATGCTGCTGGGGTCCATTGAAAGAGGGAGGCTGGTGGATGTGAGGCTAGTGAGGGGAATTGTGACCTTGCTGTAATTCCGGATGAATCAACGGTAGAAATTGGCGAATCCAAGGAAACGTTGTAGTTCTTTGCGGGTG
The DNA here is from genome assembly GCF_024500385.1 of Phyllopteryx taeniolatus. Classification (NCBI taxonomy): domain Eukaryota; kingdom Metazoa; phylum Chordata; class Actinopteri; order Syngnathiformes; family Syngnathidae; genus Phyllopteryx; species Phyllopteryx taeniolatus. Next base: position 21,973,481 of record NC_084509.1, on the reverse strand, counting down.
GTGGGAGTGGGCCAGTTAACGACTGCTTGGATCTTGGCAGGGTCGGGTTGTAGTTATCCTCTGGAGATGACGTAGCCCAGGAAGTGTACGGAGGAGAGGTGGAATTCGCACTTTTCAGGTTATGTATGTGATTGAATTTGTCTGAGATAGTGTTTTTTTTCCCCTCTGTGTTTCACTGTATGATGTGTGAGTTTGAAATGTAAATGTGACATTGTCAGTAGTAGCAGGTGAAACCATAGGAAAAACTTATTTGGGATGCGTACTTATTGGCTCCAAAATACTGGACTCTATCGGCATATTTCCAAGTTGACTATCGTATTTCTCCAATGCTGTTCACAGGGTCGCTTGGGGCCATGGTAATGTGGATTGTTCTGATGTGCTGTGGAATACTAACTAGAGCCATAGTGAGAAGACAAAAAAAAGATTTGTGAGAATAATGTCACATAATTACCAGAATAAAGTACTTATATTTGGGGAAGAGTTAGAATCTTGCAAGAAGAAAGTTGTCACATTTTTAGTCATCATTAGTCATCCATCCATCCATCCATTTTCTGAGCCGCTTATCCTCACCAGGGTCGCGGGCGTGCTGGAGCCTATCCCAGCTATCATCAGGCAGGAGGCGGGATACACCCTGAGCTGGTTGCCAGCCAATCGCAGGGCACATACAAACAAACAAACAACCATTGGCACTCGCATTCACACCTATGGGCAATTTAGAGTTGTCAATTAACCTAACGCGCATCTTTTTGGGATGTGGGAGGAAACCGGAGTGCCCGGAGAAAACCCGCGCAGGCACGGGGAGAACATGCAAACTCCACACAGGTGGGGCCGGGGATTGAACCGCGGTCCTCAGAACTGTGAAGCAGACGCTCTAACCAGTCGTCCACCGTGCCGCCTAATGTAAATTCAATTATATTGTATTCATAATTTTAAAGGATACCCCGCCTCTCGCCCGAAGTCACCTGGAATAGGCTCCAGCACGCCCGCGACCTGTGTGAGGAGAAGCGCGACGCAAAATGAATGGATGCATCATTTTAAAGGAATAAAGTCTTAGTGTGAGAAAAAATAAACCTTACACTGGCAATAGGCATTCACACACAATATCTGATTTAAACGCAAAGGAGTGTAAGAAAGTGTGGAGGATTTCAAGTACAGTCCAGTTTGTTTTCATTTGTCTGTCTGTGTCCTTCAGAGCCCAAATCCCGCCTTGACGTTTTGCGTGAAGACCCACGACCGCCTCTATTACATGGTGGCGCCCTCGGCAGAGGCCATGCGGATCTGGATGGACGTAATAGTCACAGGAGCCGAGGGGTACACTCAATTCCTGAACTGACAACGCAAGTGAGGACGAGCTCGTTTTCGGCAGGGACTCTGAACACACTCCCTATATCTAGTCCACAGCTTTTTGCTATGTTCGTTTTTTTTTTTGTTTTTTTTTACTCTGTTGAAAAAATTGCCAAATGTCAACAATCTAGTGTATTTGTTGGAGTCGCCATATGCTCAGTGAAAACGACACGATAGAGAGAGCAAGCAAAGCTCTCCATCCTCCTCTTTACTTTGCTTATGTGTTGCTCCTTTAGAAATCAGTCTTGACTTTTAAGACTCGCTCCAAATCACACGCAGCATTGACAACTGTTTAGTTTCAGGTGAGCTTACAGGTGCAGTATTTGGAAGCATTCCAGCTCAGGGCTTCATTCAGCAGTTATTTGATTGTCACGCTTGTGATCAAAGTATTTTGTGTATTTGGATAACTATTTCTCAATGCTAAGATGATGACATCATTTGACAATGGTGAAGTTCAAGGTACACATTTTATTTCTTGATTCCGTTAGGCTGTTAGCTCAGCATTATCGACGCTAAAGGAGGGACCTATTAGTAATATCACTAGCTATCAAGTTCCATATCAACTTCAACCCAAAGACAACATTTAGTGTTTTAGGGGCTTCTTCCTACTTCCTATCTTAATGCTTAACATGACAAAGCTCAACACATTAGCTTAATTCTCTGCACACTTCACTACCGCAGAGCTTTAGTAATAACTACACACTAAATATTAAGACAAGTAGCAGCCTGTTTACCTTAGATTATCTTACCTTAAATGTATTTATTTTCCCCATAGTAGGGCATCTGCTAATAAAATAAGTCTGTTTTAAGGTACAGGCGGTCCGCAAACCAACATATTGGTCTAACAGTACAGCCCACAGTAGACTCATGAACAGGGGTGTGCAGCTGTGCAATGTCTTCATGTTGCCGTCTTGTGACCTCAAACACAACCCCATCTTTTTCGAAACCTTGCAAGCTTTTAGCTAACGACACTACACAGCTGGTAAGGCATGATGCCTCACTACTGACCTAAAGCAATCCACGTACAGACGCTACGGATGGGCAATACCAAACAAATCCAATCATAGCAAAAAAACAAAACAAAAAACAAGAATAACACAGATTATCTTTTTTTGTTTTTAGAAAATTAAAACATTGTGAATACATAACTGAAATTGTGTTTAAAAAATAAAATAAAAAAGAGGACAAAATAAATTCCAGTCTGCTGATTCTGATTATGGAAATATTGTGGTACGTATCGACACCAAATGAGTACACTGCAAAAAGTCTTACCAAGAATATGTCTCTCATTTCTAGTCAAAAGTCTCAAAACTAATCTGATTGCACTTAAAATAAGACTCATCACCTAAAATTTTCAGGCGGCACTGGGTTCAAATCCGGCCTCGCCTGTGTGGAGTTTGCATGTTCTCCCTGTGCCTGCGAGGGTTTTCTGCGGGTACTCCGGTTTCCTCCCACATCCCAAAAACATGCATGGTAGGTTAATTGAAGACTCTAAAGTGCCCGTAGGTGTGAATGGTTGTTTGTTTATATGTGCACTGCGATTGGCTGGCGACCAGTTCATGGTGTACCCCGCCTCTTGCCCGAAGATAGCTTGGATAGACTCCAGCACACCCGCGACCCTAGTGAGGATAAGCGGTACGGAAAATTTCTTTCACTTGTTTCAAGCAAATTTTTTTACTTGAAATAAGTACAACCCCAATTCCAATGAAGTTGGGACGTTGTGTTGAACATAAATAAAAACAGAATACAATGATTTGCAAATCTTGTTCAACCTATATTTAATTGAATACACCACCAAGACAAGATATTTAATGTTCAAACTGCTAAACTTTATTGTTTTTAGTAAATAATCATTAACTTAGAATTTTATGGCTGCAACACATTCCAAAAAAGCTGGGACAGGTGGCAAAAAAGACTGAGAAAGTTGAGGAATGCTCATCAAACACCTGTTTGCAACATCCCACAGTTGAACAAGCTAATTTGGAGCAGGTGGGTGCCATGATTGGGTATAAAAGGAGCTTCCCTGAATTGCTCAGTCATTCACAAGCAAAGATGGGGCGAGGTTCACCTCTTTGTGGACAAGTGCGTGAGAAAATAGTTAAACAGTTTAAGGACAATGTTCCTCAACATACAATTGCAAGGAATTGAGGGATTTCATCATCTACGGTCCATAATATCATCAAAAGGTTCAGAGAATCTAAAGAAATCACTGCATGTAAGCGGCAAAGCCGAAAACCAACATTGAATGCCCGTGACCTTCGATTCCCTCAGGCGGCACTGAATCAAAAACCGACATCAATGTGTAAATGATATCACCACATGGGCTCAGGAACACTTCAGAAAATCAATGTCAGCAAATACAGTTCGCCGCTACATCCGTAAGTGCAACTTGAAACTCTACTATGCAAAGGAAAAGCCATTTATCAACGCCGCCGGCTTCTCTGGGCCCGAGCTCATCCAAAAGGGACTGATGAAAAGTGGAAAAGTGTTCTGTGGTCCGACGAGTGCACATTTCAAATTGTTTTTGGAAATTGTGGACGTCGTGTCCTCCGGGCCAAAGAAGAAAAGAACCATGGACTCAAAATTCGAAAGCCAGCATCTGTTATGGTATGGGGCTGTGTTAGTGCCAATGGCATGGGTAACTTACACATCTGTGAAGGTACCACTAATGCTGAAAGGTACATTCCGGTTTTGGAGAAGCATATGCTGCCATCCAAGCAACGTCTTTTTCATGGACGCCCCTGCTTATTTCAGCAAGACAATGCCAAACCACATTCTGCATGTGTTACAACAGCGTGGCTTCGTAGTAAAAGAGTGCGGGTACGAGACTGGCCTGACTGCAGTCCAGATCTGTCTCCCATTGAAAATGTGTGGCGCATTATGAAGCGAAAAACACGACAACGGAGACCCCGGACCGTTGAACAGCTGAAGCTGTACATCAAGCAAGAATGGGAAAGAATTCCACCGACAAAGCTTCAACAATTAGTGTCCTCAGTTCCCAAACGTTTATTGAATGTTGTTAAAAAGAAAATGTGATGTAACACAGTGGTAAACATGACCCTGTCCCAGCTTTTTTGTTGCATCCATAAACTTCCAAGTTAATGATTATTTGGTAAAAACAATAAAGTTAATCAGTTTGAACATTAAACATCTTGTCTTTGTAGTATTCAATTAAATATAGGTTGAACATGATTTGCCAATCATTGTATTCTGTTTTTAACACAACGTCCCAACATCATTGAAAAAAGATTGCCAGTTGGAGTCGTCTTTTTTTTTCTCTTACTCCACTGGCAATTTTAGTAAAACTTAGCTTGAAAAGTGTGAAAATTGTCTAAAACCAGGTTACTTTTTATGTGATGAATATTTTAATTAGTTTTGACCAGATATAGGTCCAATATTCTTGGTAAGATATTGAGATTTTGCAGTGTAATGTCTGGACATAATATGATCCTGGCATTATGAAGATATTGACCCGCCCATCCCCAAAAAAACACCTTAAGACTATACTGAGATACAATTCAGGAGTGTGATTTTATCAAACAACCAAAACAAATGAGCTATGTCAGTCATCTCCCATGCAGCAGCACGATGCATTGTAACATTACTGCTTCTGTAAATTCCCAGTGATTGTGAGCATACTACACAAGAGTGGCTTGGTGTCTGTGTTGACCATGAATTTGTCAGTCGACAGATCTGGCATGAATGTGCCAGTTTGTAGCAAGCAGAGGAGGACATGGAACTGCTTCTAGCTGACTAGGGTGGTCATGATAAGGTTATTGTGCCTCAGATAGTGACGTTTACCTCTGATAAATTGTCTACAAACCTTATTATGTCTTCCTTGCCTTTACTCTTCCTGTGTGGAAACCAAATTTGACAATGGCAAGGCTGTTAAATCCTGTCTGTTGATATATGATGTACTGATGTTATCTATATTGAAAAAATATATATATATATATATATATATATATACTGGATAGAAGGTGCCTGGATGGAAGTAGACGATTGAAATGAAACACTCGGACACTTTTTTTTTTTTTTTGTCGATTTTATATCATGACTTACATTTCAAATTGTATGGTACTGTAGTGATGAATTTTATCTACTTAAAAAAGGTACAGCACCATTCTAAATACACCCATACACCCACTCAAAAAGCACTCATCTATTCAGTTATTGGTAACTTGTATTATCCTCCACTTTGAGTTAAAAACATGGATTTGTCAATCCCATTAAAACTGTTACACAACAAAGTCTGATTTTCTTGGGTTCAGTGTATAAAAAGTGTGAACACATTTCCAGTGTTGAGGTGAGGCAACAATATTTTTTTTAAAGAAAGGAACACAGAAAAAGGGAAAGAACATCATTTGCAATCACAGGGATTCCCTTAAAATCAATACACCAATGGAAAAAAAAGTCACATCTATGTTTGATGAACATCGAGTCTTCCAGATGAGAATCTGAGTAGTCTCCTCTATGTTCATTTAAACCTCGTTGACACCTGCAAAGCAAACACATTTCAATTACTATATATGGTCTCCCAGTATGTATTGCATAACCCTAACCAAAAGGATCCCCCTTTCAACTAGCATTACTATTTGAGTTGATTGAAATTAAATTTTGAAATAGAGTGAAATCTCTTGAGGTCAAACAATTTTTCCAGGGCACTCGTTGACTTCCAATTTGTTGGACTTTTGAAACTATTTCCTACAGGAAACAATACAAATGATCTGATAATCCGTTTAACTGTCACCATAAAACCTTGACTAACTATAGGTTGTTTTATTACCGTTTTAATATAACTGTCATAAAAATGCAAAATACTTGATATTGATGTAGTCAGAACACATACAAAAATAATACGTAAAGTAACAATGTTAACGACTGTCCAACTTGAAATGTATGGTTTATGGTTAAGCTGTAGGTTTTTGTGTGTGTGTGTATGTATATATATATATATATATATATATATATATATATATATATATATACATACACACACAGACATTTTTGGGGGGGACAAGTGTTGCAAAAAGCCAAATAAAAAGCAAACCACATTATCAGAGCTTATTCTGAATTGAGGTCATGCATTTTCCTCAAATTGTGTCAAATTACTTTTAGACTTCAAGGTTTGAATTTCCACTAAACCAAGCGTAAAACTAAATCAATGTGACTTACGCTCTGCACAGGGGGACGTGTACTCTGTCACGGCCACATCACCTGCAAATAAGATAAGATAATAGTACTTTAAACTTTTGGATACAAGTATGTTCACTTTCTTTTTTCTGCAAAGATTAAGTCACTGGTTGGTAGCAGCAGAGTAAAACAAGCACAATTTTCAACTATATACAAGCCAGTGTTATGACATGAAAGGGGACGATCATAACAGGAGGATCTTACTTGTCTGGTAGTAGTCGTACACTTTGACCACAGCTGCTTTCAGGTTCCTGACAGGCACGTCTTCCTCCAGTGTGACGCTGTAAACCATCGCCTCACCTTTCTTCAGCTGAAAACACAAACCACACGCCAATGAAGCCGCGTTTCGACCATATGGACACAGTTCAACTCGCCATGACACACCATCTCTGATCGGGTATGCGTTTCTACTGCAAGGTGTGTAGGTGGGAGGGTTATAACTGCATCCTCCAAACGAATAGTGTGGCTTCTGAGCAGTACACAGTAAATTGAAGGAAACCGTTTTTTGGGCTCTATTTTCAAATCTGACGTTACGGGTGTGCGTAACTGTACGCCAAGGGCGGGCGGGTTAGACCAGTGTTAGTAATTTGGTAGACCAGCGCAACCTTGGGGATCCTAGAAGGGCGGGCTGCGCCACTGTGGGCGAGTCTCCAGCCAACTTCATTCACAGCCCATCAAAGTGGTTCCTCTCAGCGTTTTCCACGAAAAAACGTGGTTGCCCCCCCCCCACCCCCTTCAGAAAAAAAGAAAAATTTGAAAATAAAAGAAACCAAAAATCTGGAAAAATAATCACTGAAAAATCTTGCGGACGCCCAACTGCGAAATTTGCGGGGGTCCACTGTAATAATAATGTGTTCAATGAATTGTTTTCTACAACGATTCAGAGGGTTTGAGCCTCACTGTTCTCATATTTAAGAATGGAATACATCTGACATCCACCACAGATGTGCACAGACCTCAGAAACTGTCTGCCTGGCCCTGATCAAATGCACCAAAATCGCATTAGACGAGATGCGCCAAGATTTATACGTGGTCTTACCAGGCGTAAGTTTAGACCAACTTCGTGCCACCAAATTGTCACTCCCCCGGTGCACATCTCCAAAACGAACCCTCACTGCACCGGAACGCCGAGCATAGCGCAGACCGGTCTGCCAAATTGGCAAAGACGCACCGCGAGCCTTGCATTTGCACGGAAATCAAGAGCCACCCGTTTTTGCGCTTCGCTCCAGATGCACAGTCTATGAAACTAGAGCCCTACGTATTAAAATAAAGGGCAAAATTAACAACAGTGAGTCTTCCATGAATATTTACACTTCCTGGTTCAATTAAAATTAGTATTTCAACAGTCCTCTTCATCATGCTGTTCAAATTTCGACATCATGAGACCAAGATGACGCGTAGCAATTGATCAACAGTACTCGCCACTGCAAGGCTTCAAACTGGATTTTTCTCAGAGTGAAGTGGCCACTAAGCTTTATGAGTGTCACAGAGTGTCATCAGCTGGTTGTCATAGAAACGGACATCATTGGAAATTTTCATGGTTCAAACACCTGTTGTTAATTTTGCCATCCAGCCAACTCCTTGTCCAGTTGGACATGTGCATTCAAAAGTTTCGATGAGGTCAAATGGAGTTTTCCTGTGAAGGGTTGTGCATTTTCGGTCATCCTGCAATTTTAATCCGAAAGACCCCCTAACATCTTGTGAGTAGTAGTATTGAAACTAAAACAACCAAAAATGACAACAGCTAAAGAAGCACTTTTTCATTGATACAGTCCAACTCTGCATTTTATAGAGTATAGGTTTTATAGATTTAAAAAATAATAATCAAATTGTTCCTACCCCGTCCAAGTAGATGTTGATATAACCTTCATCCAGGTCAACGCGCTTCACTGAGCGGTCTTTCTTTAACTAGAACATCACACAGTAAACTGCCATCAGCGCAGTTCCAATGACAACAGGTGACACAAATATGTGAGGGCAGAAGAACAAATGAACCCACCGACTCCAGAGAGCTTTTATCCAAAATGTGTCCGGACAGGAGTTTGATGTTAATGATGACCATGTTCGTCTCCTCTCTCATGCCCTGGTACCTGCAAACACAAGGCAATGGTTTCTCTCTCTCATCATCTCTTGCAGATTATGGACAAAAAGAGTTCATTTGGTTTGGCTATCAAAATATGTATTCATTCATAATACATGAAGGGGCTAAAATAAAAACAGTGAATAAAGATACAACGAAACAAAGCAAAGAAAAACGAGAAGAAAACTTTCAATTTAGATGGCCTGATAGCAGCAGCATTTTGGAGCCAAAACAAAATCACACTTTCAAGCTTTCCAACACCTCTCAGCTGTGAAAAAAATAACTTTTTAGAGTACTGTACAGTATTAAATGATTATATTATACTGTATCATATGAGACGGGATAAAACAATTAGGCTCAACATGCTTTGGAGGTCATTTTATGCATGCAAATCACATGTTTATTAGACAAGCTGGTCGATGACTGTCGAGGCAAAGACAGATATGCGCACACACTGACCTGACATGGACAAAGAGGATGATCTGTGGCTTGGGGGGGTTGCACTTGGACATGGTATTAGCGGAGATGTTGAAGGCGGAAAAGTCTGGAGGAGGGGGGACGTTGTAATGCATGGAAATCTGTGAGGGGACAGGAAGGACCAACATGTGCTCTTAAACCTCACTTTCATCTCACAATTGCAGGATGTTAAATGAGACAATCAAAAACAGGGATGTTGGAGGAGTCAAATTATGTCCCTCAATGTACAATCTACACTACAGAACCCTAATGGGCTAATTATTAGACCCCGGGGTACGCATACTTCTACCCAAAAAGGTACAAGTACATTCCCAAGCAGAACCCTTTTGGGTGCCGACCATTTTATTAAGCTGCTGTTGTTTTTGAATGCCAGAATGTTGAACAGTCATAACATGTCATAACATAGACCAAATTCAATTTCAATTGAAATCACGTAAAATATTTGATCTGATTAAATCCTTACACGTGACAAACTCGGGCCCGCGGGCCATATGTAATTCTATTTGGCCCAAATATGTGTTCGAGCTGGCCTGTCGGTATATAGCGCATGCACCGCTAATACTACAAATCCTAGAATGCTTTGTTCGTGTGTTGGTGCGTCAGTCGAGACCAGCGAGCGCCCCCCAGTGCTACCGAGGCTTCTCCGTCAAATTTACACCTCCCCACTGACTTGTTTGTCTTGTGTGCAAAGTCAATGTGGCTGTACCGAAAGAATAGAACATATTTGAAAGAATGTTTTCTTTCCACACTTTTTCTACTCCATGGCAGGGACTGTTAATAGTTGAAAGGTTGGATTTTCATTGAAGTACAATATTTGTTGGGAGTTGTTTTGTTATTAGTCTTTGAAAAAAGATTTCCTTGAAAAGCTACAGATGGAAACCAAATTATTTATTTTATGAATCAAAATAAGAAACAAATACCACTGATGTCTTCTATTACAAATTAGAGTTCTTGTGTTTATAATATTAAAGTTTGCTTATTCCAGATTCAGTGTTTAAGCAAAACGGGATAACATGCACAATCACAGTCAATATTCAATAAATATTGAGTTTGGCCCAAGACTTTGTCCCAATTTAAAATTTTGTCCCAAATTGAATTTGAGTTCGACACCCATTTTGAGTTCGACATTCATTTTGGTCATGGTAATCGTGAAATGTTCATACCATTTCATTTCCAGCTACCAATGAATAAACCTGCTAGGATACAATTGTCGAATCAAAGTAACTTACAATTATTAGCATGCATTAGCATTAGCCTTGTTAAAAACTGCTAAGCTGCCAGCTAAGATCGCACCTGTGCCAGAACACAGCTCTGTCCCTTTGCTTTGATCGTGTACTCTCCGGGGACTTCGCTCAGCTTCTCCTCCTGGTACAGGAGCCGATTTCTCCGGTCAACTATGAACTGCTTGTTCAGACCTCCTAATGACGTCACCGTCACGACAGTCCTGCCTCCAACGCTATAGGTGGCGGCACCGTATTTAGCCAGCGCTTGGAGGGCCACCACGGTGTCCTAAGGAGCATATGAGTACAGAGTCATTAAGTCTGCCGAGTACGGTAGAAACTTCTCACAATTTTGCCTACCTGTGTTGAAGAAAAACCACCGTAAGGATTTTGCTGCTGTGTGAGCCAGCGCACAATGCCAGAGCTGTAGCCCAGACCAAAATTTGGCAGGACAGGGCCGGAGAGCAGTGCCAGCAGCACATACGAAGTGATCTCCACCTCCAGAGAATCCAGTCCTTTCACAGAGGCCCCCGTTCGCTCCCAGTGGCGGGTTCCCCCTGCCGCAAGGATATTAGCAATCAAAATGTATCACAGAAAGGACTGGGAAACATGACATTGAGCTCTTTGCTAACCATTAAGTACTGAGGCTGAGAGCAATAAAAAGTGCAGTATCGGGCAGGGATCGAGTGTGCTGCTGGAAATGATACAATTTTACTTCATTGGTCTAAAAATATTTTTTTCCCTCCAAATAATGCATCTTTGGTCATCTATGACGTATAGCGACAGGCCGAAAAATGAAATGTTCTTCCACTAGATTCCAGAAGGTACATGATTAGTGTGGATACATACATCATTCATAATTAGTATATTTATATATGTAAGTATATATATAAGTATAGTGATGGCCCAATAAACATTTGGAAACACTGGTACAGGAAATGTGGAATTCAGGGTATACTGTAACTGTGTTTTTTTCTTCTTCCCAAAACAGGGACAACTAAGAACAACAGAACGAGCGCGACAATTACGCTTAAAAAAAAAATACCGGTCATAATCCTCAATTTTGATGAACAATTTAAGTTCACTGTGCCTTTAGTTACAGTGATGTAAAACTGCAGTGTATTATCATGTCAGCTATATATTACCTTTGGTTACCTAATTTTGAGACAAATGCTCGGGTCAAGGCGACCACAACGAATCCCATCTCCTACAGGCAGGCCTATGTACCATTTGAACAGACACATACTGTACAGCGACTTGCACAATCTAATGAGATATACAGTACAAGAGCTGTATCAAACATTGTGATATTATAAAGGTCAGTTTTGATTGATACTGTCAGATGTAATTCCTCTTTATCACTGTGTTTATAAATTAAGAGTGAAGTATAACTGCAGTGTACATACTTGGAGCCGTTTCCATTCAACAAAAATGAAAGGAGATTTGAAAGGAATCCGACATTGCGTCATGTGTGTAACACGATGATGTACCCATTGTACTGGACTGCTGGTGCAGGTAGCTGACAAGCTTGAGCCTCATCGCCTCGTCCCTAGCCAGAGTGAAGGTGTAGGCCATCAGCGCTGTGGTGTACAAATTGTCCATTTGGCCGGCTGCCTCTTTCAGACAGCCCAAACACCTCTGGATCACAGGATCCTGTCATAAAACACACACAAAGATATGAGGGATTGAGTAGTCTCAAGAGTGAACTCATAATGTGACTGGTGACACCGCCTATACTGTAAATACTGTACATGCTTTTTTCTCCAACTTTCTGGCATCAAATCAGACTAAACCTGTTTTGGTCAATTAGGATTACCAAAATTAAATGCCCGAAAAATGAGAATGATTTTTTTTATACAGTAACATTACGAGGCCTTTATAAACAATTTGGGAAAAGCCAGACGATGATGTTATTTCTTTGGAAGCTTAATTAGAGCCATATCTGTGGATGTATTTTAACGAGGCACACCTAAGACCCACTGCTTCTTTGTGTGATATCATGAGAAAGTAAAAAAAAACTAAATAAACGCCCAAGATATCTGGAAGAGAATTGCGGACTTGCACAAGCTTGGTTCATCCCTGGGTGCAACTTCCAGATGCCTAAACATGCCATGTTGTGTTGTATAAGCCTGTCCTCTTGCTGTGCTTTGGAAATGATATGATTGTTGGATGCCAATCAGAAGCAGAGAACTTGATGGAATTTCTTGCTTTGGAACGAGAACCACCACCAAACATTTTCAAAAGGTTGCAAAATGTCTATGGGGAAGCTGTAATAGGCTGCAGCACAGTCAAAGAGTGGGTGTCCAGGATCAAAGGCAAAGAACCAGAGCCTAGCACTTAGCCAAGGATTAACCGCTGAAGATGATCTGCCGCTCCTTTGCTTGTCACGGAGGTCACTCCAAGCAGGCTCTTGTTCTTCGCCTTTAAGACTTAACACCCATTTTTCCACTGTGTTGTAATCTATTATAGAGTGATTTCAACCAGGTTGTTAAAGACAATGTTAAGTGCACTGTAATTTGTGATCCCAGGGGTATTTTGACAATACCATGCCACCAGCATATTAAGAATGGGAATTGTTTGTGGAAAAATAATTCATAGAAAACATGTAACTTAGCAATACTTGAATGCAACCAAGAGAGGTGCTGTTGAATAAATAAATACATAAACTAAAACGCTATCATTAACTTTTCCCCATCGTGAAATTTTGTCAAATGCCCATCCCGAGTTGCAATGAGTGCGAACAAGAAGCAAGCGCTGTTATGACATTTGACCCCTACTGCCTCAAACATCTTGTGTCCGATATACTGTATAAAGTTTGAAGAGGATCTTTTGAGAATCATCAACAGCGAACAGCTACAGTACGAACCCAGCAGGCAAGGCGGGATTAATAAATACAAAAATATGGACGTATTAACCCATTTTAAATGAAGATCAAGCAAAACATGACATCACAAGAGGTTGGGTTCCAAGTGTTGGATACAAAAGGGGAGCGACGTTTGACTCACTTTTGTGTCGGAGTCCAGTTCTAACAGGGCGGCAACGACGTAAGCCGTCAGGGACACGTCGTCGCTCACTCCTCCCTGATGGGACAGTAAAATATGCATTCGTATTGCTTTGTAAAACACTAAACTAACATACAGGGACAGCAGTGCAAGCATGTGAATGGCCACACTGACATCATTACCTTCATGCCATTGTGGAAGAGTTTCCCCACAGATCTGATGCAGCCATCACGCCCCTGCTTAGAGTACAACCATTTCTTGGCATCCATAACGTGCTTGGGATCTACAAAGATGTAAGGCCTCGCCCCCCCAAATGACTTCATCACAAAGGCGGTCAGCCTAGAGAGAGACAGACACACGCGCACACACACACACATACACACTTTTGAAAACAAATCAAAGCACAGTGTGCCTGTGGCGGTAACCCCGAAATGAACCCAGCCATATAACAATTACATAATGACCTTGTGTGGGATATGAAGCCTCTGTGTCTACAAAAGAGTTCAGCTGAATCAGACAGTGGGGCAGCAATGCTTTTGAGTGCGAACTAAAATATCGTACGAAATCAATGAAATATCCTAACAATGTGAGGATAAGCGGTACGTACGCAAGCTGAATGAATGAATATTGTGACACTCCAGGATCCCACTGCAATACTGTTATGAATGCAGCCAGAAATGAACAGGAATACTAATTCTAGTAGTGTCCATATTAACTGTGTAAACACAATCCCTCTTATGAAGTGAAACACTCCCCGATTCCTCCAGAGTGCTCGGTTTAAGATTACATTCATTTGGGCGTTTTTGTTCTATTGCATACTTGGTTGGTGATGTTATTCCGATTCAAAATTTGGGGGAGCACCACAATTGTAATGTAAAGTGGAGTTTGAAGTTATAGATAGTGACATATTCCTGAGTTAAGGAAAATAAATTAATCGTTTTATTAACTTTGGGGGAACCGGCAACCGCATAAAACCCACCCTTTGTTTGATTTACCGCTCCCTGGGTACAATTGGATGTACTTCCTGTTACTTTAAGGTTCAAGCATCTTTGGGTCCCTTGAAAGGCGCTATAAGCTATGATTATTATTATTATTATTTGTTCACATAACACCCCCAACTCTTGTAAAGCTGCCTGATGTGATAAGTGTGAACAAACTTGTTTTGCCCTCATTACGTCAAGAAAAACAACACATTCAAGCTGTTTCGTCTCATCTTTTGTCGCAAATATTAATGTGATTGGACACTTGAGTCCTTGTTTCAACAAACAGCCACCCCCATACATACTCGCCAAGTGCCAAACTGCCCGGCATCCTTTCAGCAAAACCAAAACGTTTGTTAAATCCCCCCCAGCGATGTGCTTTAAGCCCATTTAAAGGAAATATTAACATTTTCTGGCAGCTTCCTCGTGAAGTAAATGGCTAGGATGTTTTCTGGTGCCAAAAACAGAGATGTGCACGCTTGCCTCATGGGTGCCATTTTTAGTCTCACATCAAATTAAGTGTGAACTTTAAGCTTAATAAAGTCACTGTACAACAAAGTGCTAAGTACTGAAAAATGTTCTATGACATCTGATGCAACGGCACTGTATTGTGTGTTACATCATTTATTCTGGTATTTTTGGTCTTTTCAGATCACCATCAAGGCTAAATGTGACATACGGCGAGAGGCTCAAATACACCATAAATATTTTTGTGACAGTAAAAAGTGAAACAATGCCAGATGAATTCATAAAACTTTTCAAACAGTCACAATGTAACACCAGCACCACGGATGAAGACCTTAACTGCTTGGAAGGCGAGTCATTTCACAAAGACTAATATCCCTCTGCATATACAGTATACTACCAGTCATCTAAGTTAACAGCGAGCCGAGTATAATTCTTTTTTTCTTTTTCCTGTTCATAGTGCTTAACTTTTGTGTATTAAGGTTAAATACAGTGTTCCCTCGCTAAATGGCGGCTCATCTATTGCAGATTCAGTGCATTGCGGATTTCTTTTCATTTTCATATCGCGCCTAATTCACCGCATTGTGGGATTTTGAGTGTATGTTGTAATTTTAAATTGTAAATAAATGTGTAAATAAACAAAAAAAAGAAAAACTGGATTGAGATCTGTTTGCTTTTTTTTGAAAAAAATAAGTAATTTACATTATATTTTGTATAAATAATGGTGATTTATTTTTCAATTGTTATTGTCTTTTTATACTTGTATGCCTGTTTACATTGTCCAATTGCTCAACAGTTTAAGGTTTTAAGAAGGCGACAGATGGACGGACGCTGGAAAGGATTATTTGTATTTTCAATGGTAAATGGGCTTTCATTTGTATTGCTCTTTTCAACTTTCAAGATGCTCGATACTCAACACTGTTTCCACAACTGAGCCATGTTTGATTTTTCTTTCAAAATGCCAATCCTTTTTAATTGCTACAAAGCACCATCACTGATTAGCCCCTCTGCTTTTCTACTGACCAGGTGTTGCCAGATTTATCGCTTTTCCCAAAGGCACTGTAGGAGCCATCGTCATGCTTGTAGATGAGCTCCCTTTGGTATCCTGGAACACACATACGCACAAATGCATGTCACATTCTCGATTGTGAACACACGCTGCAGGAAATATGGCCTCATTGTGTTTCACTTGCACAAAATGCCATCTCTCCTCTAGGTTTAGAATTATGGCTGCAAGTTTTTTAAAATGACTACAATTGTATGTCCATAATGTAGAGGTTCCACCCACCTAAAAAAAATACTGAGCTGCAAAAAGTACCACTATCATACCACAAGTAAAATACAGTAGCATAGTAGACCCAGGTGTTCATCAAAAACGAGACACAGGTGACGAGACTATTATTGAAAGCCATTGTGACATTACATACAGTTTGAACATTAACAGTGCACTTAATTATAGGAAACACTGTAATTAAAAAAGCATTCAGTCAAACTATATTGCACCTCAATAAAGTAAAAAAAAAAAAAGTTAAATAAAACTTGCACCTAAATAAAGTATTAAAAAAATAATAATAATCCAAATCCAAAATGTTGACGTTAAATACAACTGAACTGTGCAGTGATTCTTTCTCATACCACTAGAGGGAGCCCACATACCACTAGCGGTGCACGTACCATCCGTTGAGAATCACTTGTCATAATGTATGCAAACAATGTGTGTCTGAATTATGCCACATGTATTCATAATTATTCAAGGTCATGTTAACAAGTAGCAAAGAAATATTTACACATTCATTATCGGGTCGATTTAAACTACCTACTTAGCATAGCGTACTTTTCAAGCTGTTTTGATGATGAAAATGACCTTGCCTTTTCCTGTACCATATGTTGATCTGTTTTGGAAAGTCTTGTTTTGTGAACCCTTCTTTAAAAGTGGGAATGATGACTCACCGCTCTCGAGGAAGCGCGTCGCTTTGTCCAGAATCTCAGCAGTCAGTTGACCTGTGCTTTTCAGGTAGTTGAGAATGAAGATGTTGGGAGCAAACTTCAACATGTTCTGCTCTCCACAGCCATATGGCATTGCCAGGAGTTGGTCCAGGTTCTTAATGGCTCGGCCCATCAGGTCACCTTCAGTAAAAAAATCTCATGAGGGAGGGTTCTATGTCGACGACCTCGATGAAAATGCTGTCTGAGAGCATAACAACAGGTATTTTTACCCAGTACAGAGACAGTGGCTCTGGCAGATCCAGCAACAAACATCTCTGGCAACACAAGAGAGATTTTCTTTTCCACTTGTCCCTCTGAAAACAAAACATATGGAAAAGAGTGAGTGAGTGTCATCACTTACCTTTGAACAAATACTGGCCACTTGTGCTTTAGTAATAAATACCAACAATTTCATCTCATATGGCCAAAAAGGTTTCCATCTCTAATGGGAGAACTCACACCAAGACTCACATTTTCAAAATACTACCATAATGTTGTTGTTCTGTTTCTTTGTGTTGCGGTGTAATACAAGCAACAAATGTCCAGCAGGAATTAAACTGCTTTAAGTTACTATAGTAAAGAATAATAATGAATTTAAACAAGAACTGCTACAATCTAAGATCTGGGACGGAGGTAAAGTTTCATTAAGCATTCAAATTTCATCTCGATCCAAAAGGGACAAGATGAAAAATTACAACCTCATCTGATAAGACCGTGTGAAATGGGATTTTCCATGTTAAATTCAAACTGCAGCCAATTGCGCGACTTGCATTTGTGGTTTGTCATTACAGCTTGTGATCCTGCACACAAAGAGCAAATTGTGTTCATATCTGATGAGACGAGACTGCGATAAGAGCGTCTGAACAAGTTTAATTTGATCTTTAAGGATCTTTCATTTATTATAGCCAAATGGGACTCATCTTTTTCCATCAATGTGAGGATTATCCTGATAATTTAATGGGAAGAAATGATTTAATAACTATCAATTACAACCAGAGTTACAAGTTCATATAAAAAACTGTAGCAATTAGGTCGCACACAAACAATAGAGACAAACCAAGCTGCTATTTCGAGACAAAATGACAATGAATATTCATTTGTCAAACTCTCGTGTGTGTAAAACAAGGAGCTGCAAAATGTCAGAGTTGAATTCAAACCCCCAAAATTGCGTCTGAGATTTTCCAAACAACTTGTACATGGGAAAGCTCACCTGCAGGACAGAGGAGCGCGTTGTGACTCACTGACTGAGGCGTTCCTTCAGCCTAGATGGGAGACCGACGTAGAAAATGTTCAACTGGAATGCATTACAAAGACACTCTTCAAATTAGACGTAGTTCATCGAGAGGATGATATATCCTTTGTGCACCTTATTAATTGGAGATCATCTGTGTTCAATTCAATTATTATGAATGTAATTATTTTTAAACGGATTGCACTGAAGAGAGGCCATGCTGCTGAAAGGAATACAAAATGTAAAGGGCTCCAGTTTGGGCAGTCATTCTCTGTCATGTTTTATTTTGTTTATGATTATTATTTTATTTCCTGACATTTATCATCAATCACGTATGTAATGTCAGCTGTTTGTGTTCCTTGTCTGTTGAAACTATTTTTTATTGGGTAAGAACTTTGTACTACAGCGTATTGTATGATAATGCAATAATATTAAGACTGGGTTCGATTTGTTGTGCTTTGAAATGACAATATACAGTACGTTGTGTCTGAGAGGTACTAACCTCCACCAGCAGGCTGCGGACCACGGTGTCAATACGGCCCACGTCAGGGACAGAAGCCACCTCATTGCCACACAGCAAGTTGGTCTTCAGGGCCTCGGCGCTCACCTTCAGGTCGACCTTGCCTTTGTGCAAACAAACAGTCTTATTCAGAGGTCATGTTAAGGCATGCATCTTCAGTCCAGCCTTCAACAAATCCAGTCCAATTTTTTTTTCGGGTTTATCGTGCCCACCTCCTCTGAATCTTGTTTTCTCCCCCAGATTTCTGTCTTATTCACCGTCATTAAAAACCCCATTTGTTTCCTTATAATGCGCACTCTCCCCATACCTCTTTATCTCAGCCCAAAATTGCTCTCACTGAGGCCAAGTACAGATCAGACCCTGAGGAAAAGGTTTCCAAGTGTTTCATCAGAGATGCTACCTGACGTGTTAGTACAAGTGATTGTCAGCATGGCTCGAAGAGGAGATGGAGCAGCACGATTTGACATTCAGCAGCGCCTCGTCCTCATCGCCGCTTGATGGAAGCAATTCAAACTCCTCCGCTTTCCGGCCAGCTTGTGCTCCAAATACAACGTTTGTACCGTAATCCATCCAGTTTTGTTTCACATTGTCATTCCCTTTCTCCCTTTCAGTTTGAGACACATTTTTGTAATGGTTCCGTGTACTCTGTTAGTATAGTTTTCCCTCGGTACACACGGTAACATACCATTCATAGTGTATAAATGACAATCATCCATTTGTATTTTTTGTTTACATTTCTTTTATGGCTCAACTCATGGAGAAACATTTGCAATATAATATGTGATATTGTATGTTTTTTTTTTTCAAATGATCCAAAATAGAGGTGTACTTAAGTATTCTTTGAGGTGGTACATGGTGGAAAATGTTTGCGAACAGCTGCTCGAAATGATTGTGATGACTACTTTTTACTTGAACAATATCAATATCCAAGTAAGCCAGACTAGCCTCAGTGCATGTTGCCTCCACTAATGTACTTTACCTCAATTATAGTTTGGAAACTACAACTTCTGTCTCAATATTCTGTCTCACATATCACGTCTTTTCATATCCTTGCTCGTTTTCAGTTCAGATTTCGGGTGTATTTAAAATATGATGAGTGCTTTCATATGTTCTAGTTCTTTGTGTGGTGTCCAACCCAAAAAATATATACAGCATAATGTAAATTGAATTTCCTCTTGAGGGATTATAACTAATACAATATTTTCACATTTAAGAAAATGTTTAAAAAGTTCAAATCAAAGAAGAAAATATTCAGAGTCAAGATCGAATTGAATACCACAACCTGTAAGTTCGAATACCATGACATAATGAAGAATTTACTGGACATCACATGATTGGAAGCCAAAATCATTTCAAGTGATGTAGTCATTATTACCAAGGGCAGTTGGAGTGACAATCCAAGTGAAGGTTCTGCTCTCATCACCGGATAGACACACACTGTACTGGCAGCCGTCGCAGTTCCTGAAGTTATACATCTCAGACTGAGCGAGCGTAACTTTCACCTGCAGACACACACACAGACAGTATCTGTCAGCAAACAATTACATGAGAATAAATCAATGAGTTCAGGAGGATCTGGTTGCGCCTTGCGTGTGGGTGGAAAAAGCAAGTTATAATTCCAACAGTCATATGTGGTGCCATAACATGCACACCACCAGAAAAACAGCATAAAATGTGGAAGAATTTTTACATTACTGTCAATGTTAATGTGTGTGTGTGTTCATTTAAATAGCCGTTGTATTAGCCGCTATTTACGGAGGGTTTGTCCAGGCAATGCGGTGCACACAGCTTAACAAACTCGAGGTATTGCGGCTGCTCTACCAATGCTATGATGTGCTTAAAAAGTAGGTGATCCAAGAAAGGGATGTTAGATTTCATAAAACAACCAAACTTCAATTATTTTGAATCCTATTCAAAATTGTATTGCTTTTATTCCATCGCTAACTAATTGATGTTTACCATGATGCATTTGGAGAGATAGTTGAAGACGGTGGCTTTTAGAGTAAACACTTCCCCACGGATGACAGAGAAGGGCAGCGTCAGACTGACGAAGAAGGGCTGGAAGACCGTCAGCGCAGTGGTGGGCGCCACACCGAAGCCCACAGAGGAGACACAGAAAGCTCCAGCAGCCCACTTGGTGATGGTGTCTGGGACCGTCTTCTCCACATTCACTAAACCATTGCATCTATTCACGTGCACACAAAAGAGACAAATAAACAGAAAGCTTTGAGCTCCAACAATATGGCTAGAAAAGTCAAGAAATTATACGGTGACACAGAGAAAACTTGTTAAAATTAAATTAAGTTTTTTGTTGTTTACCCAACAGAAACTAGGTCCCAGATCCACGTCTCCGGGAAGGATGTTCTAATGGTCTCCTTCTTCTCCTCCATATTTTTCTCACCGCTAACAGAGCCTCGCTTCACATTGAAAGCCATGGCAACCGGAAATCTTGCTAATAAGAGAGGAAAAATGTACCTTTAATTGGACTCCACATTGATCAGCTGTCAGATCACAGTCATTGTCACTACATTTTAATAAATAGAGAACAATATCACTCGTAAATTCAAATACAGCAATTCCCCATTTTCTGCGGGGGGTACTATGCGCTTTGGCGTACTGAGGTGCTATGTTACATGCACCGGCAGCTGTATTTCCACAGTGAAAGGAATGAAACTCTGTGCCCTTTTCCCAGCAAAGCAGAGCATTTCCAGCTCTTCAGAAGAATACAATTCAATGAAAACAATACATTGTCGGCTTCGGATGCCTTGCTATAAGCAGTGGAATGCGTGAACAAAGATAAACGTGTTCCAGTGTGAAATCCGCGAGCCGCAACATCGTGATATAGCTGGGGATTACTGTCTATAGCAAACATACCATCAAAGTAATACTCAAATCTACGTCGTCGGCAGTCATAGGGTTTCTTCACATCAGAATTTGTCACAAGCTTGACTCCGATTTCCTGGAAAAGAGAGAAATATTTGTCAAGTCACAAAACATTCATCTCATCGAAGCATGCCTTGATGCACCTTATTTTGTGCCCTGGGGAACGGTCGCGTTGGAACACAAATGCACATTCTCTAAAGTTCAAAATGTTCATTTTTTCAAAACATCTTCGTTTAACAAAATCCCTTATTGATAAACCAATGAATCTGGTGCGTCACAGTTGGCACCGTGGGCATTTCATATTCCCAGGGTGCCAAGGGAGAAACTGGATGTTGTCGAGGGTCACACCAATATGGTAACCTGATGTGTCACATTAATTTAATATCTTAAAATGGCTCAGGTGGTGAAGTGGTCATCCCCAATCAAATTGCTGTGCCATAGCGTGTAAATGTGTGTTGGTATGACAATAAAATTTCTTGAATCTTTGAAAATATACTGTACATAGACCCCGCTTTGAGCAGCTGCCTCGTTGCTGGGATGCGGAACCGGGTCGGCCGAGTTGATTGTGTTCGATCTGCCTGTAAACTAATGCATGCCAGTGGACTGGACAGAATGCGAGCAGGCCGCATGTGGCCCACGGGCCCTGTACTATACAGTAATTCTATGCGAGATAGGCACATGCCCTCACGTTAAAAGCAGGTCAATGTCAATACTTAATGTAGCCTACTTGATAGTCAAGTCTTACTTTAAAGACGCTGTAGACATCATTATTCTGATTGGTTGGTCCAAAGTAAAATGATTGCTTGCGCCTCCGTGGTTCAGGTTGAGGCTCTCGGATTGGCTCAGGAAGGCAGGGATATGGCTCGTAGTCTTCAGTCTCATACGGGTATCCTGCCAGCTTCTGCAGAGGGAGCTGACTGTACACCTACACAGAGTTAAACACAACACTATTAATACTCTCACCAAACTTTAAATTAAAGTTTGATTTTTATTGGTAGAATGGGATTTATGCCAAGGACGTCTGCTTTTAAATAGACTTTACACCGATTTTTATCGGCTTACCGGTATCGGCCGATATTTAGCATTTCATGCTGATCGGCTGAAATGACGTCATTGATCGGCTCCACAAAAGACATTAACTCCGCGTCGCCGCGTGCAGAGTATATTTAAATCCAAAGGATAGTTTATTTTTAGCCTGTGTGAATGCTGTTTTGTCTGGAAATAGATCTGTTTAAAAAATTCTGCCAAAGCTGAACTGCTGACAATTGGTCTTAGATGGGGAAGATATTTCATCTCTAATCCAAAAGGCTTCTACAGTAATGTGGCCAGTTATTTTTTCTTCTTCTCTTAACCACATTGAGGGAAAATTAGCCTTCTAAAAATTTGTCTTGGTTTACGACAGAGTTCCATTCTTACAATGTAACCCGAATTTGCAAGCAAGTCAGAATGTGCCATAGTCTATCATCAACACAGTAGTTGAAAATACAGTGAATTATAGTAATAATGCAGGAATTATACAGTAATTTGTATGAGAAAAAAATATATTATACTTTAAATATAAAACAAGCAAATGAAAAACAGTAAGGACGACAGTAACGAAGCGTGCCTTCTAGTGCCAGTAATCTTACGTCGCTGCGCATCGATACATAGTATGGGTGTTCATGTTATTTGGACAGTGGAACCAAGCCGGCGTGCCGAACCAGAATCCCCACAGGCGGAGGGACGCAGGTAAATTCCATATAGAAAGGCCCAAGCCAACAGATTTGACCCCTGAACCTTCCTAATGTGAGGAGACTTGATTGCTGTGTCACCGTCAATAAAGTCAGTGTTGTAGAAATGAATGTATATACAGGGGGTGAGACGTGTCTCGGTATGAAGTTGAAGGGATCTTACATAGTCAACAGTGAGTTCCCTCTCTGACTTCAGCAGTAGGATGCTTTGGTCAATGGCTCTCACAGAGCACAAAGAGCCTGGCTGAGCCTGGAGTTTCAATGTGGTCTTCTCTGATGGAAGCTCTTGGAGGGACGAGAACTTAAGAGAAACCTGTACAGAGGACAACAGTGGGTCAGTGGCGATAAATCCAGTTTTCAAAAGATCTTAATTCCATTCAAACTCAAGTATTTATCATTTGTTTATTGTGTATTTAAAAATAACACCAGGTACAACCTTGTTCTTGAGACAGAGCTGGATGGGGAAATCCTGGCTGTCTGCCACAGCCTCGCCACCAGGCAACACAGTGTAAACTACAACCTGTGCAAACGGCGCCAGGTTGATCACTTCACGGAGGGATATGGACAACTCTCCTTTGTTCACTGACAGACGTAAGAACAAAATGGGAAATGTTGTAGAATGTAAATAAAAACATTTCAAGCAATAAAAAAGGGTTACTCTTCATGGTTTTCATATAATGGTCTCCATTTACAGAGTTGGCGCATCTGCGACGCAGCGCAAAAACAATTGCAAGACTCTCTGCGCCCATTTGCCAATTTGGCAGACCGGTCTGCGAAAAGCTGAGCGTACTCGCGCAACGAGGGTGTGTACTTTGACATTCGCCAGGCCCATGTGGCAATTTGGTGGTAGAAAGTCGGTCTCAACTAACGTCGGCTGGGGCCACATCTAATTTTTGGCGCCAAGTAGACCGCTGGTGTAACGCGATTTTGTTGAATTTGGTCGAGGCAGAGGCAGAAAGATTCTGAGGTCCGCGGACATATTTAAGTTGTCGGCATTTATCAGCTCATTGTGTAGATTTAATTTAAAGGGAACCCGGTCAGGTTCTCTGTTGCCACACCCGCCAATAGCAGTGACAACACTCCAGTCACGCACAGATCGCTGCATTCTCTTCCGCACGATGATGTCTCCAGGCAAGGCTGTGAGTGCGCAATATTTAAAGGGAATGAGGTCAGCTGTGTTGACTCCCACAACGGTGCAGACCGACCGACCCTTTTTAAAAATACGCCAACTTGGACACGTCTGCAAAATTGTGAAAACCCGGTCTAACCCGCCCCACTGGATTAATGCCAGTCACAAAAATCGAGCGCAAGGAAATCAGATTACAGAGCATGTTTGACTGATCAGTAAACAAAATCAATCACTAGACTAAAACCAAGCAAATCTATTCACAATTTACAACTAAAATAATAATAACAAAATTACTCTTAATAATGGTTAAAAAAAGGATAATTCTGTTTCAAATCATTTGCTCTATTTTCTGCTCTGTGTCAAGGTCTTATGTGTACGTTTCATATTAATGATCCTTAAGTAACTGTTTTCGGTCCGTTGTGGAAAAGAAAGAGCTAAGCCGAAAGGCGAAGCTCTCAATTTACCGGTCGATCTTCGTTCCTACCCTCACCTATGGTCATGAGCTGTGGGTCGTGACCGAAAGAACAAGATCCCGGATACAAGCGGCCGAAATGAGTTTCCTCCGCAGGGTGTCCGGGCTCTCCCTTAGAGATAGGGTGAGAAGCTCGGTCATCCGGGAGGATCTCAGAGTAGAGCCGCTGCTCCTCCGCATTGAGAGGAGCCAGATGAGGTGGCTGGGGCATCTGATTCGGATGCCTCCCGGACGCCTCCCTGGTGAGGTGTTCCGGGCATGTCCCACCGGGAGGAGACCCCGGGGACGACCCAGGACACGCTGGAGAGACTACATCCTTCGGCTGGCCTGGGAATGCCTCGGGATCCCCCCGGAAGAGCTGGATGAAGTGGCTGGGGAGAGGGAAGTCTGGGCGTCCCTGCTGAAGCTATTGCCCCCGCGACCCGACCCGGAGAAGCGGTAGAGAATGGATGGATGGATGTAACTGTTTTGAAATATTTCAGCCTCCTACAGATTGCTCTTGTTATGGTTCAATGCTTCGGGCCACCCCAAAATCCTGAAAAATACTCAACTATTCGCCTTGTCACCTTCAGCAGAATGCTGTGATGTAGCACATTTTCAAACTAACTATAATGTATATAAAAACAATACATAATTGCTTGATGGATTGCTTTTGGAAGTCGAATAGTTTCCAGGTGGCCCTTTCCTGTATGTGGCCCTCGGTGAAAAAAATGTTTGGCCACCCCGGATTGAGAGTCATTGATTAAACTACCACATCGTTAGAATCCAGCATACCCAGTTACAATCCACGCAGGTAGGAAAAAGAAAAAAAAGTGACTATCAAATTAGATTACCTGTACCCAGGCGAACAGCCACTTGGAGATGACCGTGCTGCATGATTGCACCTTTGGACATCACCTTAGAAGTACACACACAATAAGAAGTCAAGTGTGAGTTTTCCCACACAGACATTTGGAACTTGTATATTCAGTGTACACATTTCTACAAAGAGTGACTTTGCAAATACTGACAGTAACTGGACTCACCAAATAGAAAAAGTCAAGGGTCTCCTGTCCCTTCTTGAGCTCCTCTCCCTGGATGATGTACTTGGCTCTTACTGCGGCACCTTTGTCACAGGAGATCGTCCCGCTGACCTGCATGAGCTTCAAAAAGCTACTACTCTTGGAGTAGAAGGGAGAAACATTGTGGTAAGCTGTCCCGTACTCTGGTTTCCGAACACCTGGAACATATGGCCCATCATCTTCAACCAGTTTGGACTTGGCCTGTTAACACCGAAACAAAACAATAGTGAAATTCATGAGAGGAAGCGTTAACGCAACAGTAGCGACTTGAATTTAGGTTCGGCCAAATTGACTTAGATACTTCTCATATACTTCTTTCTTTCTAATATATTTTATTTTTAACATAGCAGTGATTAATACGTCATCATCTCATATTCCTCATGCTGTTCTTGGAGTAATTTCCTGAGTGTGTTTGTCTGACTTCCTGTTTCTGCCTCTTTTCCTGTTGGGCTTTGTGGTAATATGATTGTGTTCCCCAAATTCTGCCTAACAAGTGGCCAGGAGACCATGCGACAAGACCAGGAAAAGGAATCAGGGCAATTGCTGCATCTGCTGTATAGTTACAAAATATATTTCAGTTGCAAAGGGTTTTTTAAAATGAATCAAGATGGTATCTGTTATTTATAGCTGCATTTTTTTTTTCAAGAAAGTGTCACATCAAAAAGTACAGTCTTACTGTTATTTCCATGGTATACATTTGGTGCTTCAACTAATGTTTTCCTATAAAAACACTGATAAGTAGTAATTTCACCTGAACATAATAGCTGCGAAAGCATTTTAATGAATGAGGAGCCTTGCATTACCATGCCAACCAGAGCTACATTGGTGGTGTCTGGACTAGCCTTTTGTGTTGTTAGCCGCTAACAGCTGCTAACATCACTAGCATCAGACAGGGTTTATGATGACATATTTTGATACTGTTGAGCTTAGCATATTTAGCCTGTGACTATGTCGGTTAAAATATTTTTTTATTTCTTCAGCATGTACCACAGTTGCCTAAAACAGAGGAGTCACAAACCTGAAGATTGGCATAGTCCCCCCAGTTGCTGGTGTCCAGTGAAAACGAGGCCACGCCGTCTGTGTTTGTGGTGAGTGTTAAGGTAATTGAGTCTGGGGTGATTAAGTAGACATGCTCATTGGCCACAGGTTTTCTGTCTGCACCAGTCATTTTGACCTGCAAACAAGATGAATGAGGACAAAATGTTTAGTTGGTCAACATTTTATGCGTTCTCCCAGTGGACAAACATTCGTTCACCTTAAAAAAGTCACATAAATACCCTACAAAATGAAATATGTCTACATCGTGCATGTCAGCAAGCTTATATTAGTGATCACTTTTTGTTAGACAAGTAACAAGGATGCGCTACTGGATTGAGATCTGTTTTCTTTTTTGTTTGTTTTTGTTTTTTAATGATCAGCTCATGTGCAACTCAAGACATTTTGAAGGTTCATAAATTCAGATTTTTCAGTCGCCAAGTCAGTTACCAAATCTCAACCCGTGCTTTCAACATTTCATCCTTGATTGAACCCCAGAGGGGAAAGTCAAAATCAACTTTTCGTGTACTGAAGACAAAAGCAATGCCCACAAACTAGCAGCATCAAGTGAAGCCAACTGAGTAAAACCTTTCAAATTAAAGCTTAAAGGCTACACTTCAATTACATCATAATTACTGTCATTCAAATCCATTACGGTGGTGTGCAAATACTTCTGGACTTTACTGTACTTTAACCACAATTAAGTGCAATTTATCCTTTTGATCATTGGATTGACATTGACATTGACAAAAAAAGTGACTACCTTTCCCTCAAATGGGATGCCAGGCTTGTATGCTTCAGGTACATCTTCAAAAGTGACTGTTCTGATAAGGGCACTGAAGCTTGCCTGCGCTGTACCCTTCAGGATCACCCCTAAACGGGAAATATGATTACAGATTACGCCAAGGCATCGAGACATAGAATGAACATGATGGTAAGTAAAACATTCCACGAGCTTACCTGTGCCATGCTCCTCTAATTCGGCATCCACCTCAAAACTATCATCATACATGTTCTTGTTGAGGGCAAAGTCTTCCATGCTCACCATTTGTGTAGCACAACCGCTGCGATCGGTCTAGAAGAGTGTCACTTTTAGACTCAAAAGCTTCATGGATTTACATGAAGCAACAGTCAACAGTATTATGTCAACTACTCACTCTCAGTTTATATGTCTTGCAGAGGTCTTTCTGTGATATGGCACGCCAGAAATAGTGAAAAGCATTCCTACAAAACACCGCCTTGCCTGAGCCAACAACTGGTTTTCCATAAGTGTATCTGCAGGGAGAAGCACAAGTTAATTTCATACAGACATTTTGATCTTATTATAACTAACATCAATGATGATTGCTGTCTGCTGAGCAAGCAAAACATGAAATATGAGACTGACTACAACAAAATGCGTGCACTACGTTGCTTATACACATACTATAAGACGTATCACTGATGAATCTGAAGAGCATGGCATTACATTAAATTCTTAGTACATTAACATGATTTTCAGACCAAAATTTTTTCACAACCTAAAAGTTCCAATATCTCCCTGTAGCTTTCCTGCCTGACAGAAAAGCGACGACGAAGAGGCAAAGTCACACTAAAACACTCACTTTCCACAAATCTTCAGCGTGACCTGCTGGTCCATGATTGTAATCACACTCGGGAGGTGGACAGTTACCTCAAATTTGGGCAAAACTAAAAGAAAAGTCAAAATAAAGAAACATTAACAAAAAAGGAAGCTTCGATGAATACAGTCGAGCACAACAATTGCATAGCAACTATAGCAGACCATATTCCTTGATGTCAAAGCTGTGGGAGATTTTCTCTCCTTTGTCTGTGGTGGCAGTGATTACATAGGTTCCTTGTGCTGCCTCTGGAATCATGGGATGGGAAAGATCAAGGATTCCAGCGGCAACAAATCTATCCAACCACTGAGCAATTCGATTGGAATTGGGATCCTACATTAAAACAGACAGAAGACAGAAGTGCGTTTATTGACGCTGTAGTGGTCTCGTTTGGGGTCGAATCATCACAATCACCAAACAACCTGAAGAGGGACAATGTTATTGTTTACTTTCTGTAGCACATGATTGGTGACAATGTCCAGCTTTGTCTCATAGCTGATTGAATACAAAACTGTTTCCACCGTATGCTGTGTTAAATCGCTAATTGTGTGAGTGAGTAGAGACCATTAGAACACACGCAAGATTCTCCTGGAGATTCATACCCGTGATTCAGTGAAATCCCCCTTGAGGAAACACACCCATTATATCAGGTTTCAAACGCAACAAAATCCCCCTTTCGCTGTGGCTCTCAATAACCACTCAAGCGAACAGAATGTCTCGGTGTGGCTCAAAATGTGCTTCTTACCTGAAGCTCCACCACTGTGTACTGAAAAAGAACAAAAACAAAAGTCAAACTCATTAGTTGCTGGCGAAATATCTCACTACACTTTCAGACATTACTATAAATTCGACAGTTATAACCACAACATTGATCATTCGTGTTGATGTTACCCAGAGTTCATTAAATGTGTGTCTTATTTAACTCTCGCGTTACATGTTTGTTGCGCTTTTCTTCATGAAACCCTGGCTGTGGGTTGTATGCAACAAAGTGACATCCCGGTCAGCTTTGCGTGATGTTAAAATAAGCATTACCGGGCCTACTTTTTCTGCAATCCAAAAGAGCTCCTGTTTACCTCATCTAACTCATCAGCACCACGATGAAGCAAAACGTTAACTTAACACTGTTGTCACTAAGGAGTGTAATCAGGTTTATAGTAACTTACTGGCCACAGTGTTGTAAATTACTATAAGCACACCTGGTGAGGATAAGCAGTTACGAGAATGGATGGATGGACCTGGACGGTGCAATCCATGAGTTTGTCTGTGATTGAGTTTTTTGACATTTCCAGCAGGGTAACTTGTAATTGTTACCGACTACATTTCCCAAGTAATCTTTCCACCTTGCGGCTACAATGAGCCAGTACATGCTTGCATCTTTATTTTACTTAGCCAGCAGGCATGAACATTCCAAATTCTAGATTAACATGTCACTCTGGCAGAAAATACCATACGTACACTATAACTAGCCAGTTAGTGCAGTCGCTACCTACAGTAGTTTAAGCACCAGCAACATTGTTGTGTGTTGGTGGTGAAAACATTGGACTTGTCAAAAAAAGAAATAATAAAAAATCACTTTAGGGCCTACTGTTAAATTTGTGTGTGATTCAGCAACCAAACAGGCTTGTCCATATTAAGTTCTGTTCGGCCAATGCGTTGTATGAGGAAAGCAGCTGCTCAAAAACCACTGATGAGCAGCAAACGGGTATTTGAAGCTGCTGGTGGCTCTGGACTTATTATTGCAGTGTATAAGAGCATTGTTAAGGTGATATTAAAGAAGGGCTCCTATGTAAATAATTTGATCGGCAAGGATGCTTTTGGCCGAAATAGCTTTTTTATTTTTTTTCATTTTAATTGATGAATGTAATGACAGAAATAGGATTATATATAATATATTAAATATCGTTTTTTCTGGTTTTTTTATAGCCTAAAACTTGGACAGAAAAAAAGTATTGATTCTTTTGGGAAATGAACATAACGCCAGATTCCTAATATATTGGAAAACAATGTATTTATTGGTAGGTAAATACAGATTGACATGTGTTCTCATTTGTTGTTCTTTCACCTCACAAATTGTGTGGAAATATGATGGTGTCAATGAGCCAAAATGCCAAAGAAGGAACTGAGGACTTGACGGTACAAAATATAATAGGAATCGGTATATAACGTGTAAATAAATCATGGTTCAGAGGAAATGTCAAGGCTGAGAAAAGTTCCAGTGCATACTGTTCTGCACATTTTGTTCTCAGATTGGGTTTGAATTTGATGAGCAATGGTGCCGAGAATTTTTTTTAATTTTTATTATTTACTTCACATTTTTTCCATTAAATATGTTCGAGTTTTACGTTTGGCCTTGGAGGAGTAGATAAGGGATTAATACTATCAAAAAACATCCCCCTGGTTTCTAGCTGGCTGTTTTTCCATTCAAATAAAAGCAAAAGACTGATCTGGTAGGTGAACCGCTATACACCATGGGGCAAAAGGTAAAGAGCAAAACCCAAACTTGGCGCAGTACTCTTAATTCCTTTTGTCAGATGTTCATCATGCACGGCAGATTGTCTCCTCACTAATGGAAAAGGCCTTGAGCCTGTATTGATTCAGATGTTTGGGTCAGATGCAGTGTGAGGCAAATGAACTGACAGCATGTTTATCACACTACTCCACACAGCGCATCACACCCACGCTGGCTTCAAAAACCAACAAAGAGCCCTCCTTTCACATCCCACTGTGCTAAGCAAAAACAGAGGCTTGTACTTGACATTTACCAGAAATCACAACGGACAAAGTTCACCTTTGCATTCAGTTTAACAACCCCTTGAAAGACAAAAACGAATTGAAAACTTACCATCCGGTCCACAGGGATGAAACCGGAATCCATGGAAACGATTCGGAATTGCACTGTACAGGAATGTAGGAAATTAATAAGAAAGTCTTCAAGCATTGCTTTAAATACATGACATAAAAGGTAAAATATCAGATTAAAGAAAAAAGGAAAGAGGACATTTTTCTCCGTGTTATGCCTCAAAACATGGTTCTCAAAGAGAAAATTACCGTGCAAAATGCATTTGTCTAACAAAGAGCAGAATAGAGGATGAGAGTAAAAAGGAGCCAAAGGAACTATTATTCTGTCTTCTGCCTTGTGAAAAGAAATACTGTACAGCTACGAGCCCCAACCTTTCTTTCACCACAGACTAGTAACACAATAATTACATGGACCAGTGTATTACGTAACACATTTCACAATGTATTTATCATGAGAATGTATTAAATACACATACAGTAGACTGTAGTGTATATTATTGCATTCAAATTATTCAGCGCGATCTGAGGAAAATCCCATGCATTTCATGATTTTTAATCTGTAACATAATTATGTTGGCTGTTCTCCATTATACACTGTAAGTAACAAAAATACAAATGAAACAAGCTGAGTAACAAAAGTGACAAATAAATAGTTTGTCCTAGAAAGCCATTACGCAGATGTGAAAGTCACAAATATGTCCGTCATACCTGTTCAAAATATCAAGTATATATTTCATATGAAAACATATACATCCAGTAGTTGCTATGAAAAGAGATCTACGTTTCTGATGCTAAATATATCTTGGTGGTTTGTGGTGTCTTTGTCTTAAATACTGCACATCGCTGTAAATTTTGACAGTCCGGAATAAAATGGAATAATATGTTTAATATCTTACACCTTCCTCCAAGTCAAGGAGAGGGTTAATTCATATTAATAATAATTATTTAAATTATTTTTTTTAATATTAATTAATTATTACTTATTATACATAATTCTAAATGTTAACTAGTTTATTAATTATATAATAATACATTAATAAATTGAGGCTACAATCGGCTCTTCTGGCTCAGAATTATTACAGAATTACTACTATTGTAAATGTCTTGTTATACAGTGTAGATATCGGCTGGTTATACAGAAACGAGCTATTCTACCTCGAAACAGTTCTCAACTCTGAATATTTTGATTGTGGTGATACTTACCGGTCTGTCCAGGTTTGTAGACAGTTTTATCAGTCTGGATAATGTGGATAAAAGCGGCGGGCACAATGAGGATTTTGGTCTTCTTGTTCATGGAGTCACTCTCCCCTTTAACAGTGACATTTATGGTTGCCACAGTATTAGTGCGCACTGCTGGGACCTACGGCGCCAAGAATCACACACGTCAGACAGAGAGGACAACAGATAGGTTGTAATTTCATTTTAATTTTAATTTAAATGTAATTTGAATTAAATTTTTTAATTGCAAAAGGCCCTGTGTTGTAACAGCAAACCACTTTGCGGGGTCAACTATGAAATCACTCTATACTCACAAGCATACGTTCACTTGTTTTCACAATGCAAATGAGGCTGTTATTACATAACAAAGGATAGCTCCCAAAATTTGTGAGGGGCGCTTTTTGGTTTCAAAACAACTTGCTGTGGTAGGACACAGTCCAGAGCAATTATTTGCCAAAGAGCCGTACTGATAGCTTTTCATTCATGGCGCCAGATACATAATTTGGTACATAATGATGGATAAATGGATAGCTGGATAGGTAAATAAATATACTTGGGTTGATGACAGACCTGAAAGTTCGTGCACTGGTAAAAGTCCTCTTTGACCTTCTTCTCCAGGATGACAGTGCTGCCAGAGTCCATGTCCAAGGTGACAGTCAACGTGACGAGCTCCGTGGGGCCCTGGATGACGGCGCACAAGGTTTCCTGCGCACCTCCGCTCACCTGGGAGCTCACAGTCACCGCAAAGATGCTGCACGGATGGAGAGAAGACAAAAATTGGTGTCACATAACCTGAATATTTTCGAGACAGCAAATTTAGCAAAATATTGAAGAGTGAAATGTCACACAATTGAAAGAAACGTGTCACGGGGAGAACATGCAAACTCCACACAGGCGAGGCCGGATTTGACAAAGTTATTTCTCATGTTTTATTTCCCAATTGTAACCACAGCCTCAAATCACTGGACTTACACGCTGCTGCCAATGAGAAATAAAGGACATAGTGAATTAATTCGGTTTGAATTCGTGTTGCATTAAATATTGAGGCCCTTAACTAAGTATATGACAAACTTGATTGGTCGGTTCTACAATGTAAACTGTCGATACAAAAACGCCAAATTACATGATAAAATAGAGGTCAATCAACTTTAAACGTACACGTCGTGCAGACAACAAACCTCTGATGATTCCATGGACCAGTCGCGTCTCGATTGGCTCTACTTACGTGTCGCTGAGAGGAGCCGATGACGCACTTTGCAGAAAGACAGATGCCAGCATGAGCGCCAGCATTTGGAGGACAGGTGCCATGTTTGTGTAGCACACACAGCGCCTTGTTCCGACGGGGCCGAGAGACTTCTGCACCGGAGGACTTGGACACTGATGAACTGGGTGCAAACCTTTTGGACTTCACTTTTTTTATAGTTCTCCCCCCTGCATTCTTTGCTTTTTTTGCACTCTCCACCATGCTGCCAAACAAGTTTCACTGCCCAAAAGTTCAAATCCGGACTGGCCTGCTGTCAGTTGTCCACTCCAACAATTCATGAGGAATTTGAGAGAGGTGGGTGGGGGAATCGCCAATGGCATCTTTTGTGTTGCTCCTGTCGCAATTTTCAAGCATACAACATCACCTAAGAATACTTAAAAATGATTGATCACATACGTTATCGTAATTCCTGAGGCTGTCAATGTTACAAATTCACTACTGACTCTGCCAATAAATCGAAAGGAATGCTGACCAACTCATGCATCTTCCTGTTAAAGCAGTGGCGGTTCTTGAGGGGGCAACAATGCTGTGGCGCATCCCCCCCAACGAAGATGATAACCAAAGCAAAGATTATAAAATGAATCAATACAGTTATACTATAAAATTCACTTTTAAATTGTTATCCAGCACTCACCAACGCAAAAAGCGGAACTAATGCGTGTGGCTCAACTTTTTAGATGGATCTGTTGGATTTTCTATAAAGAGTTAAATAGACAGCATGAGGAATTTCATGTTGCAAGTTTTCAAGAACCACTCAACAACACTCGGGCAACATCGGTGTCGTGCATGTTGTAGCCGGTGAAGTCAGGGCTTCAAAATAAACGCACAACAGTAAAATAAACACAGGATGCTTTCGTGCGGCCATTTTTAAATAGCGGACTGCGGTGGCCCGGGCCGAATCAAGGTCGAATGCGGACCCACTGTCAATTGCCGTCAATTAAAGACAATGAGCGCTGTGTTTTTTTTCTCCATCAGGCCGCTGCGACAGGCTGTGTATCACAGGATTTTGAATGTATGCTGTAATTTTTGGGTGGTAAAATAAATGCTTACCAAGCCAAAAAATAAATAGAAAATTCATTAAAATACATATTACAAGGAATAAAATGTACATAGTGTACAGTACTACTGCACATTACTCTATGTGTAAGAGTTTAAAATGTGTTTAAGAGTATAAAAAGTTTCTAAGAGTATGGTTGAGGTTAATAGGAGTTTGGAGAAGTTAATAAGAGTGTGGGGAGTTTCATAAAGGTAGACATTCCTGTAAAATCTACAGTTATATACCACATACTTTACAGTAAAATACCTTAAAGTGATTTTACAGTAATTAACTACAGTTTCCACTGCATCATGGGATTTTGATTGAAGTCACACAGAGAGTTATTGTATTTTGCGTGCAGCAGAATTGTGAAGCCGTGTGCTCCCAGCATGCATTGCGCCATAAAATGTTGAACTGTTACCGTAATGAAGACGTTAATCCTTAATGTTCATGAACGATAAGGGTTCATGTAACATTGATCATGTGTGTTTACATTACTCGTAGTTCATTGAATGTGTGTCTTATTTAACTCTCGCGTTACATGTATGTTGCACTCCCCCCCCCCCCCCCCCCATGAAACCCTGACTGTGGGTTGTGTGCCATAGAGTGATATCTGGGTCAGTTCTGCTGTGAAGTGGAACAAAAGTCGATGTTTTCTGGTCTACTTCTTAAGCAGGTAAAAATTTGCCTTGTCCATCTCATCAGCACCACATTGAATAGAAGCATTGATTTGATGCTGTTTTCTGTAAGTAAATCTGCAAATATTGTTTTTCTTCAATATCAAGTATTTTATTTATTTATCACTGTCAAATGTATTTGTGTAGCACTTTCAAATTTATTTATGTTGCACTTTTCATATTAATCCAAAGCTTTTACGCACTTCATTTGGGTCAGCTGACCTAATAGCCTTTTGAAAGGTAATGTGGACATAAAATGCTTCTTCGTCTCGTATCTACAGTACAGCATCTCACTGCATGTGTATCACTATTTAAATATTCATAAATTCCCATACCGCCTATGCTCATTGGGTCGCTGGAGCCTATCCCAGCTGACTGGGCGAGAGGCGGGGCACACCCTGAACTGGTCGCCAGCCAATCGCATGGCTCCTATAAACAAACAACCATTGGCACTCACATTCACACCTACGAGCAATTTAGAGTTTTCAATTAACCTACCATGCATGTTTTTGGGATGTGGGAGGAAACCGCGGCGGCACGGTGGCCGACTGGTTAGAGCGTCAGCCTCACAGTTCTGAGGTGCGGGGTTCAATCCCCGTCCCCGCCTGTGTGGAGTTTGCATGTTCTCCCCGTGCCTGCGTGGGTTTTCTCCGGGCACTCCGGTTTCCTCCCACATCCCAAAAACATGCATGAATTGGAGACTCTAAATTGCCCGTAGGCATGTCTGTGAGTGCGAATGGTTGTTTGTTCCTATGTGCCCTGCGATTGGCTGGCAACCAGTTCAGGGTGTACCCCGCCTCCTGCCCGATGACAGCTGGGATAGGCTCCAGCACCCCCGCGACCCTAGTGAGGAGAAGCGGCTCAGAAAATGGATGGATGGATGGAGGAAACCGCAGTACCCGGAGAAAACCTACACAGGCACGGGGAGAACATGCAAACTCCACACAGGGGCGGCAAGATTTGAACCAGGGTCCTCTGCTTGGACCCGTTTCTTCACTTCCTGACCACACCCTTTGGACTGCTGACCCCAAGTATTTAAAGACCTCCACCCTTGCTATCTCTTCTCCCTCTTGTCTCATTCTCCCCCCTCCACCCCACATATATTCTGTGTCACTTCGACTAATCTTCATTCTGCATGCCTCCATCTTTCTAACTGTCCTCCACCTACTCCCTGCTTTCACTGCAGATCACAATGTCATCTGCAAACATCATGGTCCACGGGGATTCTAGTCTAACCTCATCTGTCAGCCTATCCATCACCACTGCAAACAGGAAGGGGCTAAGGGTTGATCCCTGATGCAGTCCCACCTCTACCTTAAACTCCTCCATCACACCTCACCACTGTTCTGCTGCCCTCATACATGTACTGTATTATTCTAACATACTTCTCTGCCACTCCAGACTTTCCATCTGTCCAGCACACTACTGGCACCAGTCAACAAAATTTCCCTCTCTTTCCTTCATCAACCTAACCTGATGCACATCCTTCCCATCTCTGGCCAACCTGTATCGATCATTTTCTCCTTCTTTAGTGTCCAACCTGCCATACATGTCATCATATGCCTCGTTTGGCCTTTGCCACCTCTACCTTTGCCCTACGTCGCATCTCAATGTATTCCTTTCGCCTCTCCTCTCTCCTCTATGTGTCCCACTTTTTCTTAGCTAACCTTTTTCCTTGTATGAATTCCTGTTCTGTGAGGTTCCACCACCAACTCTCTTTCTCTCCTTTCCTGCCAGAAGATGCACAAAGTACTCTCTTGCCTGTCTCTCTGATCACCTTGGCTGTAGTGATCCAGTCTTCTGGCAGCTCCTCCTGTCCACCGAGAGCCTGTCTCAGCACTTCCCGAAAAGCCGCACAACACTCTTCCTTTCTCAGCTTCCACCACATGGATATCTGCTCTGCCTTTGTCTTCTTAATCTTCCTCCCCACCACCAGAGTCATCTTATACATCACCATCCTATACTGCCTAGCCACACTCTCCCCTACCACTACCTTACAGTCGGTAACCTCCTTCAGATTACATCGTCTGGATAAGATGTAATCCACCTCCGTGCTTCTACGTTCTACATGTCCATTGGGATGCTCAGAGTCTTCACTTCACCTACGGGCAATTTAGAGTCTTCTCTTAACCTAGCATGCATGTTTTTGGAATGTGGGAGGAAACCGGAGTACCCAGAGAAAACCCACGCAGGCATGGGGAGAACATGGAAATGCCACACAGGCAGGCAGATTTAAACCCCAGTCCTCAGAACTGTGAGGCAGATGTGCTAACCAGTTGACCACTGTGCCGCCACTTAGCGAAGTCTTTCTTTGAAATAACCCTGACTCCATTTGTCTTCCCATCTACAACATGGTAGATGGAACCTCTACCCTTAATGCCTTTCCACCTGGTCTCCTGGACACACAATATATAAACAGCTGTATTTTGTGCAAATGTATTTAATTTGACTTTCATTTTGTACATGCAGTTTTTATGTTTATGTTTCTTCATAAGATGGTCTGAAAGGCACTTTGAGCATAAAAGCATGTTATGGTTACAAATATTATTTAAATGTCTATTTTTGAACACTATATATTGTTTTTTTACTGTGCCAAACTTTTATAAAAGTGGATCGCATCTTAAAAACTAGATAGTAGAGCAATGTCAACTGCTCTACTGCACAGAGAATCTGACCACACCCATGCAAGCATGCAAGGAGAGATGCCAGAGTGATGGGGCCTCCAAACGGTGTTGTTTTGCTTGTCTCCATTAGAAATGAAATGAAGATTGGTTTGGTCTCAAGTAGAAGTACGGGTTTTGAAGCCCAGTTCAAGCATGAAATGTTTGCTAAAAACATGACTAAATGAAGCATTTCATTTAATTTATGAACAGTATATGGAAGGGAAATCCCGACTATCTTTAAAAGTTAAATCATCAATGAGGGGATGCGTTCATTTTATTTATTAATAATTAATTACAGACATCAAACACATTATTGAAGCAACACAATGTTAGATATTTAAGGAAATACAGTCATTTGACCCCCTCACTGAGCCGTCAACTTATTGTGGTGGAGAGGTTTGTGTGTCCCAGTGATCCTAGGGGCAAAGTTGTCTGGAGCTTTATGCCCCGGCAGGGTCACCCATGGCAAACAGGTCCTTGGTGAGGGACTAGACAAAGCACGACTAAAAGACGAATGAAATAAATGAATCTTGGTTTCCCTTGCCTGTATGTGGGTCACCGGGGTCCCCCTCTGGAGGTGGGGCTCAAAGCCGAGCACCTGGTGGCCGGGACGAGAGGGTAGCTTCCCTCCGCCATCGGGTGGGGGGACGGGTCCTGACTGTTGTTTGTGCCAATGCACCAAACAGCAGTTCAGAGTACCCACCCTTTCTGGAGTCCTTGGAGGGGGTGCTGGAGAGCGGCCCCGCTGGGGGACTTCAATGCACATGTGGGCAATAACAGTGAGACCTGGAAGGGCGTGATTGGGAGGAATGACCCCCCTGATCAGAACCCAAGTGGTGTTCTGTTATTGGACTTCTGTGCTCATCACGGATTGTCCATAATGAACACCATGTTCCGCCATAAGGGTGTCCATACGTGCACTTGGGAACAGGACACCCTAGGCCGCAGTTCGATGATCGACTTTGTGGTTGTGTCATCGGACTGCAGCCACATGTCTTGGACACTCGGGTGAAGAGAGGTGTGGGGCTGTCAACTGATCACCACCTGGTGGTGTGTTGGCTCCGATGGTGGGGGAAGATGCCGGTCTGACCTGGCAGGTCCAAACATATTGTGAGGGTCTGCTGGGAACGTCTGGCAGAATCCCCTGTCAGAAGGAGTTTCAACTCCCACCTCTGGCAGAACTTCACCCTCATCCCTGGGGAGGCGGGATGAGGTGGACTAGTGGCCCATGTTCTGCGCCTCCATTACTGAGGTGACCGACCGGAACTGTGACTGTAAGGTGGTCAGTGCCTGTTGTGGCGGTAACCCAGGAACCTGTTGGTGGACACCAGCGGTGAGGGATGCCGTCAAGCTGAAGAAGGAGTCATATCGGGCATTTTTGGCCTCTGGGACTCCTGAGGCAGCTTATGGGTACGGGCGGGCCAAGCGGAACGCAGCGGAACGCAGCGGAACGCAGCGGAACGCAGCGGAACGCAGCTTTGGTGGTCGCTGAGGCAAAAACTTCGGTGAGGCCATGAAGAAAGACTTCCACACGGCTTGAGGAATTTATGGTCCACCAGTGCACCATCAACACTGTGTATAGTGGGGATGGGGCGCTGCTGACGTTGTGAGTCGGTGGGGAGAATACTTCAAAGACCTCCTCATTTCCACCAACACGCCTTCACATGAGGAAGCAGAGTCTGGGCTCTCCTATCTCTGGGATTGATTTCGCCAAGGTGGTAAAAAGCTCCTCGGTGGAAAGGCGATCCATCCGGATCTCATCCTCTGCAACATCGCGTGGGCATCGGGGACAGTGGCTCTGGATTGGCAGACTCCTTTTTAAGAAGGGAGACCGGAGAGTGTGTTCCAGCTAGAGGGGGATAACACTCCTCAGCCTCTTCGGTAAGGTCTTTTCAGGGGTCCGGAGGGTCCATCGGGAAGACACATCTCAGATTCAGGAGGAGCAGTGTGGTTTTCGTCCTGGCCATGGAGCAGTGGAACAGCTCTACACCCTTGGCAGGTTCCTCGAGGGTGCATGGGAGTTCAACGAACCAGTTTACATGTGTTTTGTGGGTAAGGCGTTCGACGGTGTCCCTCTGGGAGTTCTGTGGGGGGTACTTCAGGAGTATGGGGTACCGAACCCCCTGATACAGGCTGTTTCGGTCCGTGTACGACAGGTGTCAGAGTTTGGTCCGCATTGCCGGCAGTAAGTCAGATTCGTTTCCAGTGAGGGATGGACTCCACCAAAGCTGCCCTTTGTCACTGATTCTGTTCAGAACTTTTATGGACAGAATTTCTCGGTGCAGCCAAGGCGTACAGGGGGTCTGGTTTGGTGGCCTCAGTATTGCATCTCTGCTTTTTGTAGATGATGTGGCTCTGTTGGCTTCATCAAGCCGTGATCTCCAATTCTCACTGGAGCGGTTTACACCCGAGTGTGAAGCGGTTGGGGGAAAAAAATCGGCACCTCCAAATCTGAGACCATGGTCCTCAGTCGGAAAAGAGTGGAGTGCCCTGTCCAGGTCGGGAATAAGATCCTGCCCCAAGAGAGGGAGTTCAAGCTTCTTGGGGTCTTGGGAGTGAGGGAAGAATGGAACGGGAGATCGACAGACTGATCGGTGCAGCGTCTGCAGTGACGCGGACTTTGTATCGGTCCGTTGTGGTGAAGACGGAGCTAAGCCGAAAGGCAAAGCTCTCTATTTACCGGTCGATCTACGTTTCTACCCTCACTGATGGTCACGAGCTTTGGGTCGAAAGAACAAGATCCTGAATACAAGCTACCAAAATTAGTTTCCCCTCCCTTAGAGATAGGGTGAGACGCTCGGTCATCCAGGAAAGCCACTGCTCCTCCGCATCGAGAGGAGCCAGTTGAGGTGGCTCGGACATCTGATTACGATGCCTCCTGGACGCCTCCCTGGTGAGGTGTTCCGGGCATGTCCCACCGGGAGGAGACCCTGGGGATGACCCAGGACACTCTGGAGAGACTATATCTCCGGGCTGGCCTGGGAACGTCTCAGGGTCCCCCTGGAAGAGCTGGATGAAGTGGCTGGGGAGAAGGAAGTCTGGGTTTCCCTTCTAAAGCTACTAGCCCCACGACCCGACCTCGGATAAGCGGAAGAAAATGGATGGATGGATGGATGGATGGACGGTCATTTGATTATGATTGTCCTTTTCATGGTTTAATTTAGTTTCATGTTTTTCCTATCCCATATTAATTTAACCTTCTTCTTTCTGGAATGCTCTCTCGTTAGTAGTTACA
The DNA here is from genome assembly GCF_024500385.1 of Phyllopteryx taeniolatus. Taxonomy (NCBI): domain Eukaryota; kingdom Metazoa; phylum Chordata; class Actinopteri; order Syngnathiformes; family Syngnathidae; genus Phyllopteryx; species Phyllopteryx taeniolatus. The sequence continues at coordinate 21,932,162 of NC_084509.1, read as the reverse complement.
CCTGTTTTCTGTGTGTTTCATCCTGTGTCTGCCATGCTGCTTGTTTTTACCTATCAACTGTTTGCCCCAACTTATGTCCTGTCCAACAGTGTATCGTGCTAGTAGTCTGAGTGCATTTAGTTCCACTGCTTCAGTTCACTTTTGTTGTTTCTTTTTTATTGATTATTCTTGTTTGCATTTGCCCCCACATCATGCATTTGTGACCACCTGCAGTAGCTGTTCCATGACACAAAGCCTTTTCCATAACAATCTACTGACCAACAAATGATTTAGCAAAAAATGTTTGTTCTTTGTCTGTCTGCGACAATTTTGCCAGCCATCAGACGGTGACCTGGTTGCACAGGGTCAGCTGGCTCAGCTTGTCGTTTGACCAGGCATTCAGGTCCCGCATCGGGGAAATCCCGAAACTTGTCGCAGCCCCTCTGTCAGAGGAAGGCGGTGACATTACCCTGAGGCAGACACCAAGCCAATGTCATCAATCGGCCAGACCAGCTTGTGTGACCGGCTGGGTCGGGGAATACCAACCCAGTCTTCTCTTATTGGTTGCTTGTGGGGAGTGGGTTCCATCAGGAAATCAACGATAACCTTTTATGTAATGCAAAAATGGTTTTGCATGGAGAAAATGACGAAACAATGTAATCGTTGCAAGGAAAAACCAAACATACTAGGAAACAAATTCAAAATTATTCTTTATTTGCAATAACGTTCCCATAGGTTTTTGTTTCCTTTGTGCAATGTAAAATGTATGTTGCTATAATTCTCCATTTCCTTCATTTCAATTATTCTTTGCTGTTGCTTTATTCACTCCAGTGTGTTTTTGTGATTTGGTATGTGTGTTTTGGCGGGATTGGGGGGGACAAAGAGGGTCTCACACAGGGCCCCATTCATGCTAGAACTGCCACTGACCATACCACACCAAAACATGAACAGAAAGTGTAGGAAACCATTTTTGCTGATGAAACATATTCAACTTTATTCCCCTTTATGAAGAGAAATTGTATCACTCTTTTGTTCTTTTTAACATTAGCAAAGCTCTATTCAAAAAATCCAATTCATCAGTATATTTAAAGTGAAACCAAACAGACTAAAAAAATGCCTTACATTTTGACACATCACAGAAAAGAGGCTTGTTAACAAGATGGACAATGAATGAAAGGGTAAAGAAATTATGTCGGTGAAATCAGGCTTCAAAATGGAAATTCAGCAGGCCGTTAATCGAGGAGATGGAGGAGGGCGAAGCAGTCAACCAGGCTGTGGCTGCCGAGGTGCTGCCTTGGCAGCCACAGCCAGATTATTTTTTCTCTCTCTCCTCCTCGCTTCGCGATGTATGTGGCTGACGGTCTTTACGCCATTGTTCAGAACCTCCGGCCCCCACTGCCTGGCAACGCGAAATAACACAAAGCACATTACACTTCAGAGAAGATGTATTTTTCTGAGTTGTGGGCAGAGTTTGATGGCCAATTGCACACTATATTGGTAGTACTGGGTCAAGTTAAATGATGAGGAAGTGCAACAGGTCATTGCCTCAACAGAACATAAAAAGAGCTGTTTGGTTTTCAGCTGAATAGTTAACATTGTTTTTATTTTTATTATAACATTAAATTGGAGCATCCCTCGAGAGAGAGAGAGAGAGAGAGAGAATGTGAGTGTATATCATGATATTTCCATATTGTTTTCTTTTTAGGGCTCCTCCTCCTTAATTATCACCCTGTCAGGGTCTAACATGCTCATTTGGCTTCCTGTTAAAATAATTAATTGGGATTTAGTACATGTGTTTCTGTGTTTGTGCTCCTGCGTGAGTGTGAGCCTGCTGCTCTGCAGCATTTTAGAATAAATGCTTTAATTATGATGATGACTTGTTTTGACTGTCTCTCAGTGCCCAGTTCCCCATCACAAAGATGAAAGGAGAAAGTGACTCACTCTCCTCAGGGAACAATTATCAAAACAACATGACAGCCATCATTCACACACAGCTCTGCACACTTGTACAATCTTATACATCTCCAGCCTCTTGTTTTTTTTTTAATCCTTATTGTTTTCCCCTTTTTTTTTGGAGACGCATCCTCAAACAACAAAAGATTAACAAATCGGCAGGCCCAGACCTTGTGTCCCCATCGTGCCTCAAAGTCTGCGTGGACCAGCTCGCTCCAGTCTTCACACAGATCTTCAATAGATCTCTGGAACTGTGCAAAGTACCATCCTGTTTCAAACGCTCCACCATCATCCCCGTCCCCAAGAAACCTGCAATTTCGGGTCTGAATGACTACAGGCCTGTCACCTTGACATCTGTGGTTATGAAGTCCTTTGAATGCCTCGTGCTGGACCGCCTCAAGAGCATCACAGGTCACCTGCTGGACCCCCTGCAGTTTTCCTACCGAGCAAACAGGTCTGCGGATGATGAAGTAAATATCAATATCAGAATCAGAATCATCTTTATTTTGCCAAGTATGTCCAAAAAACACACAAGGAATTTGTCTCCGGTCGTTGGAGCCGCTCTAGTACGACAACAGACTACTTCTGAGACATAAAGACATTGAGAAAAACAGTCACTGGGCAATAAAAGGTTTCAAGTAATCTGGTAATGCCGGTAAAATTTTTATTTTTTTTGACAATTGTGCAAAAAGGTGCAGAGTCCTCCAGTGATTAGAGCAGTTTGAATGACTAATAGAGCAATAGCCCACAATGACCATTGGCAAAGGGTGTCAAGACTTCAAGAAATGTATACAGTTTAAAGTCACTAGTAGTGCGATAATCTGGGACAATATCGATTGTGCAAATGTTTCAGATGCTCCTCAGGCACATGAGTGGCCAGTATTGGTCAACAGCAGATATGGAAATAGTGCAACGTGGCGAGACTACTACGGTGAGTGCACGTGTAATATATAATTGGCCCGACAGAAATGTGACAACAAACTTTGACCAGGCTTTCAGGTCCCGCATCAGGGAAATCCCAGTCCGTGCCCAGGAGCCCGAAACTTGTCGCAGCCCCTCTGTCAGAGGAAGGCGGTGACATTACCCTGAGGCAGACAGCAAGCCAATGTCATCTATCGGCCAGACCAGCTTGTGTGACCGGCTGGGTCGGGGAATAACAACCCAGTCTACTCTTATTGGTTGCTTGTGGGGAGTGGGTTCCATCAGGAAATCAACAATAACCTTTTATGTAATGCAAAAATGGTTTTGCATGGAGAAAATGACTAAACAATGTAATTGTTATAAGGAAAAACCAAACATACGATGAAAAAAATTCTAAATTATTCTTTATTTGCAATAACATTCCCTTAGGTTTTTGTTTCATTTGTGCAATGAGAGATGTATGTTGCTATAATTCTCCATTTCCTTCATTTCAATTATTCTTTGCTGTTGCTTTATTCACTCCAGTGTGTTTTTGTGTTTTGGTATGTGTGTTTTGGTGGGATTGAGGGGGGGCGGGGGGGGGGGGCAAAGAGGGTCTCGCACAGGGCCCCATTCATGCTAGAACTTCTGAGATTTAAAGACATTGAGAAAAACAGTAATCTGGTAATTTTTTTGGACAATTGTGCAAAAAGGTCCTCTCGCGATTAGAGCAGTTTGAATGACTAATAGAGACTAAGGTTGCCGAGACTTCAAGAAATGTATACAGTTTAAAGTCACTAGTAGTGCGATAATCTGGGACAATATCCATCCAACCATTTTCTGAGCCGCTTCTCCTCACTAGGGTCACGGGCGTGCTGGAGCCTATCCCAGCGATCATCGGGCAGGAGGCGGGGTACAACCTGAACCGGTTGCCAGCCAATCGCAGGGCACATACAAACAAACAACCATTCGCACTCACATTCACACCTACGGGCAATTTAGAGTTGTCAATCAACCTACCATGCATGTTTTTGGGATGTGGGAGAAAACCCACGCAAGCACGGGGAGAACATGCAAACTCCACACAGGCGGGGCCGGGGATTGAACTGTGAGGCAGACGCTCTAACCAGTCGTCCACCCTGCCGCCGACAACAAACTCAAGACAAAAAAAATTGCCAGCATTTTGCAATGGAATTGTAAGTTAACTGTTTAAGGAGTTAATGGCAAGAGGGTAGTTTGCTCGGCAGGAAAACTGCAGGGCGTCCAGCAGGGGACCTGTGACGCTCTTGAGGTGGTGCAGGATGGGGCGTTCACAGATGTCAAGGCGACAGGCCTGTAGTCATTCAGACCCGAGATTTAAGGTTTCTTGGGGACTGGGAAGATAGTGGAGCGTTTGAAACAAGATGGTACGTTGCACAGTTCCAGAGATCTATTGAAGATCTGTGTGAAGACTGGAGCGAGTTGGTCCGCGCAGACTTTGAGGCTGGATGGGGACACAAGGTCTGGGCCTGCCGCTTTGTTCATCTTTTGTTGTTTGAAGATGCGTCTCACATCCTGTTGGTGGATGGTCAACACAGAAGAAGTCAGAGGTGTGACTGTGGTCGGTGGTGCGGTTCGGTGGGTGTGGGTGTGAAAGTGTCCTTTTCAAAGTCTGCTCTGGTAATCTCACATACAGTCTGAGCACATGTGCTCTCATTTACAAAATAAAAGTAGGGCTGCATTTCACAATTAGAGCAAGTACCGGGTAAAGAAGGAGAAACGTGTTCAAATAAAATGCTCAACTTAAGAAAAATAAAGTTTGTGTTTCCCTTTTTCTGTTTGGCATCTTGGCACAACAGTGAAGTCTCAAACAATTTCACATATTTTAATTGAACAAATCTTAACAACTGAACCGTTTTAGAGGTTATGTTTGTTCAAAAACATACTTTTGTTTCATAATGGCGTTTCACAGTGGGAACTTCCCACTGAGAAAGCAAAGCAAAGCTAAGCTAAGCAAATGTATTTATGTAGCGCATTTCATACACAAGGTAACTCAATGTGCTTTACATGATTCAACGCATTTGAAAACAAAGAAAGGAAAAACAGCTTAGAAACATTTAAAACTGGAGTATATTTAAACAGTACCGAAGTCTGAATTATTTTGAGAGGACCAAGTGTTTTGAGATCAGTAATCAAGCCAACCATCTTTTCTTTGTATTTTTCATCAAAGGAATTCCTTCAGCCATTTGTGCGTTTATGACGGTTTTCCTTCTCTTGTCAGACAATAACCTGTCTTTGGTTTACAACAGGGGTTCCGGTCTTCAAAGAGGACTGCTTTGCATCTTACAAGTTAAGGGTACTATTTGTTCACCTGGCCAGTCTGTTAGACGCCAGCAGGCGGGTGTGGGTACAGAGTGCCACCTTGTGGCCAGCAGAACACTCCAAATATGGTCATGTGGAGCGTCCACATTCCGGTTAAACCCAGGGGCTGGGTTAATTCCACGCCCAGATAATTAAACCTTTATAAACTGGCATCCAGGAGTTTCGGGGGCTTTTTTCTTTGTTCTGGCTTTGTAAGCAGCTGCTATGACACTAAGGCTTGTTCAATAAATCTAATTAGCCCAAAAGCCATGGTGTCTCGAAGTCTTGATTCATTCTTGCCCAACGGAAGCCGGTGTTCTCCCGGGGACCATCGACTCAGAACCACAGGCGAAAAAATCCACCGCAAAACATCCATCCAGGGCAGTTGCATTTGAATGAGGAGGACAGATCCGCTTGTATTTGTTGTTGACTTGGTTAATAGAGATTTTTGATCGCTCACACCTTGTCATGTCTTATATACAGTATTGTATAGCTTCTTACTGTGTTCAAAGTGTACAAACTGTTACTAAAATAGGGACTCTTGCGGAGGCTATAACCAACTATTCAGGTTTGCATTATTTCTTATGGGAAAATGATGTTCAATTTACAAACCCCGTTCAAGAACCAATTAAATTTGTAAATCGAGGCATCACTGTACCTGGATAAATTATCTGGTGACCAGGCGGAGTTGTTCCCCGTGGACACACTAGTGTCCATACTGTCAGAGCTCTCCAGACTCAACGTGTCGTAGGGCTGCTCTCCGGCTGATGCTGGATGGTGGTGTAGGATGGAGTGTTGGACCAGAGGATGGTGGCCTGTAGACCTGTGACTCAGTGTGGGACTGTAGGACATGACTAGGGAGTAGGAGGGCGTGGGGTTGATGAGTTGAGGCTGCAAGCTATGGAGCGCCTCTCACTGGCACTGAGCTTCTGCCGCTGCTCTCTGCTTTAGCTCAGCCAGACGACGTCGCTGCTCTTCAATCACCTGTTGACCTGAAGAATGTGAGATATAAATGGGGTGTTTTTCTGCTTTAGAATATTGGTAATACACCATCACAAAGGTTAAAGTACACGATTCATATCATGCTGCTGTGAATTTGGTGTTAGACACAACTGGAAGAGGCCCAATGGCACTTAACCCTTAAAGATTGTAAACAAGCATGATTTATTCACCACCGAAGAAAACCAGCAAGGAGAGAAGATGAAAAATCATTTTTGAGAGTCAATGACAGGCATGGAAGAGACTGAATGTCAGATGGATAAATTAACACCCACCAACAGTCTAGTTATGGTTAACATTGCTGTTGACTGATAAGTCTAACAGTAACACCATGGTTGTTTTGAGGTCACACTGTTTCAAAGGCTACCTGCTGATCTTCCTTCAATGCGTGGCTGACTGGAGGTCTGAGGTTCTGAAGACCGCAGACAAAGACAGACAAATGTAAAGAATCTGTATATGCTACTGTACAGTGGATATAAAAAGTCTACACACCCCTGTCCAGATGCCAGGTTTTGTGATACAACAAGAGAACAAGTGAAATTATTTCAAAACATTTTCCACAATAATGTGACCTATTGCTTGTACAACTTAATTGAATGATGAAAAAAATAGTTTTGAGTGAGAAAGTACGAAAGAAATACTGAAATACTGTGGTTGCACAAATCTGCACACCCTCTTATAACTGGAATGTGGCTGTGTTCAGAATAAACCAATCCCATTCAAACTCATGTTAAATGGTAGTCAGTCCACACCTGGTAACATTTAGAAATGTCTGGAAAAGCCTACTGGAAGAGCTGAAATTAATCAGAGGCACTTTAATTGGTAGCAGGTGTGTGGTTGACTCATTTACATTCTCATTCATTATTTCAGTTGTTTATTTTTACTACTTTCCAATTGAGCTGTACAGTTTATAGGTCATATTAATGGTGGGAAAGTTTTTAAATGATGTATCTTGGAATAATTGTTTTATATCACAAAAACCTGGCATTTGAACACTGGTGTATCAACTTTTTATATCCACTGTACATGTACCAGTGTAAATGGTGTCAAACTGCACTATATTAATGACTAACTGGCTCATAGTAGACATGACTAGCACAACCAACGACTTGATTTATCACCAAGCTTTATGTGATCAATCATCGTGATTGTTACGTGTGAAGACGATACACACAAAAAGAAGACCCATATAAAAATCAAGTGCATAGCATGAGCCCTTCTAATTGGATATCTTTCAGTACGAATTTTTTTTTCTGCTCAAATGAATTCCTTTATTTGCACCATGTTCTGCAGTACTTGGACCTGCAAAGCATTTATAAATTGTATCAGACAAATGTTGCCACGAATAATCAATACTTGCACAACATGAGATCCCAATGCATATACAGTATACGTATCTATCAGTGCAGCGCTGCACCATTACACTGCTACAACAAAAGCAACTGTAACTACAGTATGCATACATGTTAAATTTAAAAATGAGCCTTAATATCTCTGTAAAGTAAGAAATGGAAAGACCAGTTTTCAAGTATTGGATTGCATTAGATTGCACAAGTACACATAATGCTGAGTGAAGTGTTCAGCATCCATGTAACACCCTATTTCTTATGAATGTATCAGAAAAGAAACATGACAGTACATCTGTACCTTTTTGCTGCAGACCGAGCTGCCTTTTGGTCTCAACGCTCTGCAGGGTGGCAGCCAGGTTCCTGGGCAGGCTGCTTGAGCTTTTGGCGCTCAGAAGAGGGCTCTAAAAAGTAAGATGGAGCAGGAAATATGGTCAGATGTTGCGGCATGAGGGAAAAGTGAGTCACTATTGAAGGCATCCCTCCACGGAGATGAAAAACGAGTCTAACTTCGAGCTTGTGTTGCGGCCCAGTGTTGCTGCTCCCTGCTGCAGAGTAGATCCAGACTTGGCTTGATGAGGAGACTGCCCTGGATCACTGTCAAGCTTGGAACGGAACACCTGAAGATGGAGCACAAAACTGGATAAGGAGTTGTAGTTCAGAAACTTGAATATATTGTAATGTGTTCGGAATCCACTGTGATAATCGCTCCACCACAGATGAGATGTTTGCACCTGCAGGGAAATTGTTGTGAGATGTGGTTAAATAAAATAATGAATCCATATAGAATCCACATGTGCGTTTTACGATCAAAGAAGCCTCCTGACATGACTGTGTGGTTTAACAAATGGCACTTTGATGCTGCAATCACATACTGCTGAAGTGAACTGCAGTAGCAAAAAAAGAAGCACTGGCACCACACACCCACCCGGCCGCACCCGCGACCACAATCACACCTCTGACTTCTGCGTTAACCATTCATGAACAGGATGTGAGACGCATCTTCAAACAACAAAAGATTAACAAAGCGGCAGGCCCGGACCATGTGTCCTCATCCTGCCTCAAAGTCTGCGTGGACCAGCTCGCTCCAATCTTCACTCAGATCTTCAATAGATCTCTGGAACTGTGCGAAGTTCCATCCTGTTTCAAACGCTCCACCATCATTCCAGTCCCCAAGAAACCTGCAATCTCGGGTCTGAATGACTACAGGCCTGTCGCTTTGACATCTGTGGTCATGAAGTCCTTTGAACGTCTCGTGCTGGACCACCTCAAGAGTGTCACAGGTCCCCTGCTGGACCCCCTGCAGTTTGCCTACCAAGCAAACAGGTCTGCAGATGATGCAGTCAACATGGGACTGCACTTCATCCTAGAACACCTCGACAGCGCAGGGACCTACGCGAGGATCCTGTTCGTGGACTTCAGCTCAGCGTTCAACACCATCATCCCTGAACTCCTTTCATCCAAGCTTCTCCAGCTCAGCGTCTCACCTGTCATCTGCCAGTGGATTTACAGCTTTCTGACAGGCAGGACACAGCAGGTCAGGCTTGGGGAGGCCACCTCATCCACACGCAGCATCAGCACTGGGGCGCCCCAAGGTTGTGTCCTCTCTCCGATGCTCTTCTCTCTCTACACGAACGACTGCACCTCAGCGAACCCGACTGTCAAACTCCTGAAGTTTGCAGATGACACCACTGTCATCGGCCTCATCAAGGACAGTGACGAGTCTGCATATCGACAGGAAGTGGAGCGGCTGGAGCTTTGGTGCGGCCGAAACAACCTGGAGCTGAACACGCTCAAGACTGTAGAGATGATCATGGACTTCAGGAGGCATCCTTCGCCACAGCTGCCCCTCACGTCGTCCAGCCGCCTTGTGTCAACCGTCAAGACCTTCAAGTTCCTGGGAATTACAATCTCTCAGGACCTGAAGTGGGCGACTAACATCAACTCCGTCCTCAAAAAGGCCCAGCAGAGGATGTACTTCCTGCGGCTTCTGAGAAAGCACGGCCTGCCACCGGAGCTGAGACAGTTCTACACAGCGGTAGTCGAATCAGTCCTGTGTTCTTCTATCACAGTCTGGTTTGGTGCTGCTACAAAAAAGGACAAACTCCGACTGCAACGGACAATCAAAACTGCTGAAAGGATTGTCGGTACCCCCCTACCCACCATTGAGGACTTGCACGCTGCCAGAACTAAGACAAGGGCGTGCAAAATCCTCTCGGACCCTCCGCACCCCGGTCACCAGCTCTTCCAGCTCCTTCCCTCAGGTAGGCGCTACCGATCAATGCAAACTAGAACTAGTAGACATTCCAACAGCTTCTTCCCTCTTGCGATCAACTTCTTAAACACCTAACCTATAATTCCATTACAACAAGCTGGCAATTTTTTTTGACTTGAGTTCGTTGTCACATTTCTGTGGGGCCAATTATGTACTACTCGTGCACTCACTGTCGTTGTCTCGCCATGCTGCACTATTTGCATATACTGGCCACTCATGCCAGAGTAGCATCTGCTCCATTTGCACACTGATTGAGGAGTATCGGTAAAATTTGCACAACCAACATTGTCCCAGATTATCGCACTAATCGTCACTTTAAACCGCATACACTCCCTGAAGTCTCAGCGCCCCTTGCACAATGGTCATTGCACCGGTCTATTGCAATATTAGTTATTCGAACTGCTCTAAGTGCGAGAGGACTCTGCATCTTTTTGCACAATTGTTTTTTGTCAATGTCTCTGTCTCCAAAGTGTTCTGTAAATTGACTGTCTGTTGGACTAGAGCGGCTCCAAGTACCGGAGACAAATTCCTTGTGTGTTTTGGACATACTCGGCAAATAAAGATGATTCTGATTCTGATTCTGATATTTGTGTGCTTGTATTTCTTTTTCTTTTTTTTTTTACCCCAACACAGCAGATTGTGAGATGCCTGCCGGTAATTGATTTTCATTGTTCCCATGACAGTGACAGTATTCTATTCTATAACCCCCTATTGACAAGCTTTGATAGGTGTTGGAGAATGTTGGCGAATAATTAAAGGTAAAGGCAATGAAGAGTGAGTTTTTATTGGCCAGGGTGGGAAGTTGTTGTTTTCATTGTTTATTTTCGGCTGCAAACCAAACAGACACAATGGGAGTCGTACTGTGAACAGGACATTAATGATGCAGAGAATGATGAGCAGAGCGGAAGCTTCACACGAGGAGGGTTTGATGGGTTACCTCTGTTGAGCTGCTGGGGTGCTACTGACAGACAGGGGAGGGGTGTATGTAAGAGGGAGAGGCTCTTAACAGTGAATTCTCGGTGGAGAGAGCATCTTCACATAAAATGTCAGATACTGTGCAACTCCTGTTTTGATAATTAAAGGTAAAAGTCATGTGAAAAAAAACAAAAGAAGATGCACTAGTTCTGTTCTGGCTTTGTTGACTGAAATAAATCTGGTGATAGAGTGAAGTAGTTATTTCAAGCAATGGAAAGTTAGACTGCACTTAAAAGTACACTAACAAACCACATAAATGAAAGAATCATTTGTCACCAAAGCAAAGCTGTCTGATATTTGAAGGTCAGAGTCACTCCAGTGTGTGAGTGTACCTTTTCACTGGATTACTACAACACTAATAATTAGATTTCGTGTAGTATCGTGTTTCGAGAAGTTCTCTTTCCTCGCTGACAGTTTTTGGCTGTTACTTCAGTCGTTGTCAGAGCTGTCACGCCGAAACTGTCAGCAAGGCAAGAGAACTTCTCTTTACAAAAAAAGTAGAACAGTGATTCTTACTTCTCGCATGGCTGTAGAGGACTTTGGGAAGCTCTTTCCTCCAGTTAAACTGTGGTACCTTTGTTCCAAATCAGACAGCCTCTCCTCCTCCTGTATCACAAAGACAAATCTTGTAAAGCGATTCCTAAACATATTCTACAGGCCAATGAATAAAGTGCAATGCATTCAAATCTGTAGACGTCCTGCCAGATCTGCAGCATGCCTTCATGAACATTATTTTTTGCAATTAGCCAGCATTTGAATCGTGAACCTTTTGGCGCATTTGCAGCGTGATGGTCCTGTCTTTGGCGAGACGCTCACATTCCTGAGATGCCTGGAGGCCCAGCTGGTTGGCCTGGTTCTCCAAAGCAGACACTTTCTCCTGAATAAGCGCAAAATAATGTCATTGGAAGCTACAAACAAAACAAAACAACATAAACTTACGGAGACCAAGTATCTGAATTGGTTAAAGTATGAAAGTACATATTTAATTGTATTCACTTCACAATAAAACTTGTTGGTGTTGCACATAATACCTGAAGAAAATAAGAGGTCATGACACACATGCCTCTGAATGATCAAGGTTGGTTGGATTGTGATGGATGCTTGCTACTGTAACCAGTGTGTGTGTGTGTGTAGTCAAAATTTAAGATGAGTGCACACTGTTAAAATATAGTGTCCCTTTATCAACAATGATTTGGATGTGACCAGCCATCTCAATTTAGATAAAAGGACATTTATATTTGGGCTACCTAGTGAAGAAGTTGGTGAATTCTTCAACCCCCGGAAACGAATCAGAATTGAAGGAGAGCCTATTTTTAAATATCCATCCATTTTCCATACCGCTTATCCTAAAATGTTAACTATTTCAATAACCAGTGTTTTTGTATCCCTAGGGCATGAGGCTTCCATACCTTCCTCTTGGCCTCTGCTCTCTCCCGCAACAACTGCTGGCTCATTGTTTCCCTTTCCTCCTCCAAGCTGCTTTCTCTCTCAAGTTGTTGAAACTCCAGATCTTCAAACTTCTTGGTTCCTGCTTCCAAAGCTTCTCCATCCTAACAAATGGCCACATGTGACATGATGGGTAAATCACCACCAAGCCATCCATCCATCCATTTTCTGTGCCGCTTATCCTCACTAGGGTCGCGGGCGTGCTGGAGCCTATCCCAGCTATCTTCGGGCGAGAGGCGGGGTAGACTCTGAACTGGTCACCAGCCAATCGCGGGGCACATACAGTGGGTACGGAAGGTTTTCAGACCCCTTAAATTTGTCACTCTTTGTTATATTGCAGCCATTTGTTAAAATAATTTAAGCTCCTTTTTTCCTCATTAATGTGCACACAGCACCCCATATTGACAGAAAAATAACAGCCATAAGTATTCAGACCCTTTGCTGTGACACTCATATTTAACTCTGGTGCTGTCCATTTCTTCTGATCATCCTTCTACACCTTCATTGGAGTCCAGCTGCGTTTGATTATACTGATTGGACTTCATTAGGAAAGCCACAAACTACATAAGACCTTACAGCTCACAGTGCATGTCAGAGCAAATGAGAATCATGAGGTCAAAGGAACTGCCTGAAGAGCTCAGAGACAGAAGGCAAGGCACACATCTGGCCAAGTTTACAAAAAAACCTTCTGCTACACTTCTGGTTCCTAAGAGCACAGTGGCAGCCATTGAAGGCTCACAGTCACAAAGCAAATGCAGCATTTGTTTTAAAAGAGGGGAGTATGCATATGTTTTTGCTCATATGAAAACCCATGAAAAGACAGCTGTTTCTCACGGAGGTATGTTTCTGTTTCAAATCCAGTATAATCCATGTATTTTATATGAATTGAGCTATTTTTTCTTGGTAGGCAAATGATGCCAAAATGAAAATGAATGTTTTCTTTTTAGTATTTAATACAACTCCAATTCCAATGAAGTTGGGACGTTGTGTTAAACATAAATAAAAACAGAATATGATTTTCAAATCATTTTCAACCTATATTTAATTGAATACACTAAAAAGATAATAGTTCAATCTCATTTATTTTCTTAATCGTTTTGTTGTATATATCATTCTTAACAATTATTGTTATAAATTGTACTTAATTTACAGTATGTATTAATTATAAAACAGTTACACTATAAAAGGGAACAAATACAAACTTAGCTGGCAATTTAACTGGACGCCAACATTTTTAAAGCAAGAATACATCTTGTAGTCCAGCATAAGTCAAAATACGTTGCTCTGATTAATATTGTGTTTGTGTAATAAGAATTAAACAGAATCAATAATCAACGCAAGGGGGGCGCCGTGTTGGGCAAAATCATTATGAGCTGCAGACCGTAAGTGACGTCGAGCTGGGATAGGCTCCAGCACGCCCGCGACCCTAGTGAGGAGAAGCGGCTCAGAAAATGGATGGATGGATGGATAAAAAGACAACAAAGACAAGATATTTAATGTTCAAACTGATAAACTTGATTGCTTTTAGCAAATAATCATTAATTTAGAATTTTATGGCTACAACACAATATTTTATTCCACTGGTTTTAAACCACAAAATAATCCTGAAATGGGAAAATAACACCAACAGGTTGTTGCAGCCATAAAATTCTATGTTAATGATTATTTGCTAAAAACAATAAAGTTTATCAGTTTGAAGTTTAAATATCTTGTCTTTGTAGTGTATTCAATTAAATATAGGTTGAACATCATTTGCTAATCATTGTTTTCTGTTTTTATTTAACACAACGTCCCAACTTTATTGAAAAAAAATTGCCAGTTGGAGTCAAGTTTTTTTTTTAACTTACTCCACTGGCAATTTTTTTTGTACTTATTTCAAGTCAAAATTAGCTTGAAACAAGTGAAAATTGTCTAAAACCAGGTTACTTTTTATGTGATGAGTCTTATTTTAATTAGTTTTGACCATTGTAACATTACTGCTTCTGTAAATTCCCACTGTGATTCTGAGCGTACGACACGAGAGCGGCTTGATGTTGGTGTCTGTGTTGACCATGAATTTGTCAGTCGACAGATCTGGCATGAATGTGCCAGTTTGTAGCAAGCAGAGGACATGGAACTGCTTCTAGCTGAGTAGGATGGTCATGATAATTGAAGGTTGTTGATCCTCAGATAGTGACGTTTACCTTTTATCAATTGTCTGAAAACCTTATGTCTTCCTTGCCTTTACTCTTCCTGTGTGGAAACCAAATTTGACAAGCTGACAGGCTGTTAAATCCTGTCTGTCGATATATGATGTACTGATGTAATCTGTATTGAAAAAAAAAAATACATAAAAATATAGTGTATAGAAGAAGGTGCCAAGATGGAAGTAGACTTGAAATGAAACACTATGACACTTTTTTTTTTTGCTTTGTCAATTTTATTACATGACTGTTACATTTCAAATTGTATGGTACTGTAGTGATGAATTTTATCTACTTATAAAATGGTACGGGACCATTCTAAATGCGCCCACTCACATAGCATTCATTTAATCAGTTATTGGTACCTTGCATTATCCTCCACTTTGAGTTAAAAACATGGATTTGTCAATCCTATTAAAACTGTTACACAACACAGTCTGATTTTCTTGGGTTCAGTGTATTAAAAGTGTTAACACATTTCCAGTGTTGAGGTGAGGAAACAATATTTTTTTAAAAGAAAGGAACACACAGAAAAAGGAAAAGAACATAATTTGCAATCACAGGGATTCCCTTAAAATCAATTCACCAATGGAAAAAAAAGTCACATCTATGTTTGAGGAACATCGAGTCTTCCAGATGAGAATCTGAGTAGTCTCCTCTATGTTCATTTAAACCTCGTTGACACCTGCAAAGCAAACACATTTCAATTACTATATATGGTCTCCCAGTATGTATTGCATAACCCTAACCAAAAGGATCGCCTTTCAACTAGCATTACTATTTGAGTTGATTAAAATTAAATTTTGAAATAGAGTGAAATCTCTTGAGGTCCAAATTGTTTCCAGGGCACTCGTTGACTTCCAATTTGTTGGACTTTTGAAACTATTTCCAACAGGAAACAATACAAATGATCTGATAATCCGTTTAACTGTCACCATAAAACCTTGAATAACTATAGGTTGTTTTATTACCGTTTTAATATAACTGTCATAAAAATGCAAAATACTTGATATTGATGTAGTCAGAACACATACAAAAATAATACGTAAAGTAACAATGTTAACCACTGTCCAACTTGAAGTGTATGGTTTATGGTTAAGCTGTAGGTTTTTGTGTGTATGTATATATATATATATATATATATATATATATATATATATATATATACATACATACACACAGAGACATTTTTGGGGGGGACAAGTGTTGCAAAAAGCCAAATAAAAAGCAAACCACATTATCAGAGCTTATTCTGAATTGAGGTCATGCATTTTCCTCAAATTGTGTCAAATTACTTTTAGACTTCAAGGTTTGAATTTCCACTAAACCAAGCGTAAAACTAAATCAATGTGACTTACGCTCTGCACAGGGGGACGTGTACTCTGTCACGGCCACATCACCTGCAAATAAGATAAGATAATAGTACTTTAAACTTTTGGATACAAGTATGTTCACTTTCTTTTTTCTGCAAAGATTAAGTCACTGGTTGGTAGCAGCAGAGTAAAACAAGCACAATTTTCAACTATATACAAGCCAGTGTTATGACATGAAAGGGGACGATCATAACAGGAGGATCTTACTTGTCTGGTAGTAGTCGTACACTTTGACCACAGCTGCTTTCAGGTTCCTGACAGGCACGTCTTCCTCCAGTGTGACGCTGTAAACCATCGCCTCACCTTTCTTCAGCTGAAAACACAAACCACACGCCAATGAAGCCGCGTTTCGACCATATGGACACAGTTCAACTCGCCATGACACACCATCTCTGATCGGGTATGCGTTTCTACTGCAAGGTGTGTAGGTGGGAGGGTTATAACTGCATCCTCCAAACGAATAGTGTGGCTTCTGAGCAGTACACAGTAAATTGAAGGAAACCGTTTTTTGGGCTCTATTTTCAAATCTGACGTTACGGGTGTGCGTAACTGTACGCCAAGGGCGGGCGGGTTAGACCAGTGTTAGTAATTTGGTAGACCAGCGCAACCTAGGGGATCCTAGAAGGGCGGGCTGCGCCACTGTGGGCGACTCTCCAGCCAACTTCATTCACAGCCCATCAAAGTGGTTCCTCTCAGCGTTTTCCACGAAAAAACGTGGTTGCCCCCCCCCCACCCCCTTCAGAAAAAAAGAAAAATTGGAAAATAAAAGAAACCAAAAATCTGGAAAAATAATCACTGAAAAATCTTGCGGACGCCCAACTGCAAAATTTGCGGGGGTCCACTGTAATAATAATGTGTTCAATGAATTGTTTTCTACAATGATTCAGAGGGTTTGAGCCTCACTGTTCTCATATTTAAGAATGGAATACATCTGACATCCACCACAGATGTGCACAGACCTCAGAAACTGTCTGCCTGGCCCTGATCAAATGCACCAAAATCGCATTAGACGAGATGCGCCAAGATTTATACGTGGTCTTACCAGGCGTAAGTTTAGACCAACTTCGTGCCACTAAATTGTCACTCCCCCGGTGCACATCTCCAAAACGAACCCTCACTGCACCGGAACGCCGAGCATAGCGCAGACCGGTCTGCCAAATTGGCAAAGATGCACCGCGAGCCTTGCATTTGCACGGAAATCAAGAGCCACGCGTTTTTGCGCTTCGCTCCAGATGCACAGTCTATGAAACTAGAGCCCTACGTATTAAAATAAAGGGCAAAATTAACAACAGTGAGTCTTCCATGAATATTTACACTTCCTGGTTCAATTAAAATTAGTATTTCAACAGTCCTCTTCATCATGCTGTTCAAATTTCGACATCATGAGACCAAGATGACGCGTAGCAATTGATCAACAGTACTCGCCACTGCAAGGCTTCAAACTGGATTTTTCTCAGAGTGAAGTGGCCACTAAGCTTTTTGAGTGTCACAGAGTGTCATCAGCTGGTTGTCATAGAAACGGACATCATTGGAAATTTTCATGGTTCAAACACCTGTTGTTAATTTTGCCATCCAGCCAACTCCTTGTCCAGTTGGACATGTGCATTCAAAAGTTTCGATGAGGTCAAATGGAGTTTTCCTGTGAAGGGTTGTGCATTTTCGGTCATCCTGCAATTTTAATCCGAAAGACCCCCTAACATCTTGTGAGTAGTAGTATTGAAACTAAAACAACCTAAAATGACAACAGCTAAAGAAGCACTTTTTCATTTATAAAGTCCAACTCCGCATTTTATAGAGTATAGATTTAAAAAATAATAATAAAATTATTCCTACCCCGTCCAAGTAGATGTTGATATAACCTTCATCCAGGTCAACGCGCTTCACTGAGCGGTCTTTCTTTAACTAGAACATCACACAGTAAACTGTCATCAGCGCAGTTCCAATGACAACAGGTGACACAAATATGTGAGGGCAGAAGAACAAATGAACCCACCGACTCCAGAGAGCTTTTATCCAAAATGTGTCCGGACAGGAGTTTGATGTTAATGATGACCATGTTCGTCTCCTCTCTCATGCCCTGGTACCTGCAAACACAAGGCAATGGTTTCTCTCTCTCATCATCTCTTGCAGCTTATGGACAAAAAGAGTTCATTTGGTTTGGCTATCAAAATATGTATTCATTCATAATACATGAAGGGGCTAAAATAAAAACAGTGAATAAAGATACAACGAAACAAAGCATTTCCTTGTTTTGTTCTTGCACTGAGGGAAAAACGAGAAGAAAACTTTCAATTTAGATGGCCTGATAGCAGCAGCATTTTGGAGCCAAAACAAAATCACACTTTCAAGCTTTCCAACACCTCTCAGCTGTGAAAAAAAATAACTTTTTAGAGCACTGTACAGTATTAAATGATTATATTATACTGTATCATATGAGACGGGATAAAACAATTAGGCTCAACATGCTTTGGAGGTCATTTTATGCATGCAAATCACATGTTTATTAGACAAGCCGGTCAATGACTGTCGAGGCAAAGACAGATATGCGCACACACTGACCTGACATGGACAAAGAGGATGATCTGTGGCTTGGGGGGGTTGCACTTGGAGATGGTATTAGCGGAGATGTCGAAGGCGGAAAAGTCCGGAGGAGGGGGGATGTTGTAATGCATGGAAATCTGTGAGGGGACAGGAAGGACCAACATGTGCTCTTAAACCTCACTTTCATCTCACAATTGCAGGATGTTAAATGAGACAATCAAAAACAGGGATGTAGGAGGAGTCAAATGATGTCCCTCAATGTACAATCTACACTACAGAACCCTAATGGGCTAATTATTAGACCCCGGGGTACGCATACTTCTACCCAAAAAGGTACAAGTACATTCCCGAGCAGAACCCTTTTGGGTACCGACCATTTTATTAAGCTGCTGTTGTTTTTGAATGCCAGAATGTTGAACAGTCATAACATGTCATAACATAGACCAAATTCAATTTCAATTGAAATCACGTAAAATGTTTGATCTGATTAAATCCTTACACGTGACAAACTCGGGCCCGCGGGCCATATGTAATTCTATTTGGCCCAAATATGTGTTCGAGCTGGCCTGTCGGTATATAGCGCATGCACCGCTACTACTACAAATCCTAGAATGCTTTGCTCGTGTGTTGGTGCGTCAGTCGAGACCAGCGAGCGCCCCCCAGTGCTACCGAGGCTTCTCCGTCAAATTTACACCTCCCCACTGACTTGTTTGTCTTGTGTGCAAAGTCAATGTGGCTTTACCGAAAGAAGAGAACATATTTGAAAGAATGTTTTCTTTCCACACTTTTTCTACTCCATGGCAGGGACTGTTAATAGTTGAAAGGTTGGATTTTCATTGAAGTACAATATTTGTTGGGAGTTGTTTTGTTGTTAGGCTTTGAAAAAAAAACTTCCTCGAAAAGCTACAGATGGAAACCAAATCATTTATTTTATGAATCAAAATAAGAAACAAATACCACTGATGTCTTCTATTACAAATTAGAGTTCTTGTGTTTATAATATTAAAGTTTGCTTATTCCAGATGCAGTGTTTAAGCACAACGGGATAACATGCACAATCACAGTCAATATTCAATAAATATTGAGTTTGGCCCAAGACTTTGTCCCAATTTTAAATTTTGTCCCAAATTGAATTTGAGTTCGACACCCCTGCCTTAAATGATTTATGTTCTCAGTCCAACCACTATTAAATATATCACGGTCTATATTAGTCATTTCAAGTACTGTCAATTTTGTGAAAATTCACTTTGGGTGTTGCCGTCAAAAAGGTCAATCGGGCTTTCATGTGTGATTGACTTGCAGACATTTCTTTGAGCAATATGGCGATGATCATTTTGGTCATGGTCATCGTGAAATGTTCATACCATTTCATTTCCAGCTACCAATGAATAAACCTGCTAGGATACAATTGTCGAAGCAAAGTAACTGACAATTATTAGCATGCATTAGCATTAGCCTTGTTAAAAACTGCTAAGCTGCCAGCTGAGATCGCACCTGTGCCAGAACACAGCTCTGTCCCTTTGCTTTGATCGTGTACTCTCCGGGGACTTCGCTCAGCTTCTCCTCTTGGTACAGGAGCCGATTTCTCCGGTCAACTATGAACTGCTTGTTCAGACCTCCTAATGACGTCACCGTCACGACAGTCCTGCCTCCAACGCTATAGGTGGCGGCACCGTATTTAGCCAGCGCTTGGAGGGCCACCACGGTGTCCTAAGGAGCATATGAGTACAGAGTCATTAAGTTTGCCGAGTACGGTAGAAACTTCTCACAATTTTGCCTACCTGTGTTGAAGAAAAACCACCGTAAGGATTTTGCTGCTGTGTGAGCCAGCGCACAATGCCAGAGCTGTAGCCCAGACCAAAATTTGGCAGGACAGGGCCGGAGAGCAGTGCCAGCAGCACATACGAAGTGATCTCCACCTCCAGAGAATCCAGTCCTTTCACAGAGGCCCCCGTTCGCTCCCAGTGGCGGGTTCCCCCTTCGCAAGAATATTAGCAATCAAAATGTGTCACAGAAAGGACTGGGAAACATGACATTGAGCTCTTTGCTAACCATTAAGTACTGAGGCTGAGAGCAATAAAAAGTGCAGTATAGGGCAGGGATCAAGTGTGCTGCTGGAAATGATACAATTGTACTTCATTGGTCTAAAAATATTTTTTTCCCTCCAAATAATGCATCTTTGGTCATCTATGACGTATAGCGACAGGCCGAAAAATGAAATGTTCTTCCACTAGATTCCAGAAGGTACATGATTAGTGTGGATACATACATCATTCATAATTAGTATATTTATATATGTAAGTATATATAAGTATAGTGATGGCCCAATAAACATTTGGAAACACTGGTACAGGGAATGTGGAATTCAGGGTATACTGTAACTGTGTTTTTTTTTTTTTCTTCCCAAAACAGGGACAACTAAGAACAACAGAACGAGCGCGACAATTACGCTTAAAAAAAAAATACCGGTCATAATCCTCAATTTTGATGAACAATTTAAGTTCACTATGCCTTTAGTTACAGTGATGTAAAACTGCAGTGTATTATCATGTCAGCTATATATTACCTTTGGTTACCTAATTTTGAGACAAATGCTCGGGTCAAGGCGACCACAACGAATCCCATCTCCTACAGGCCTATGTACCATTTGAACAGACACATACTGTACAGCGACTTGCACAATCTAATGAGATATACAGTACAAGAGCTGTATCAAACATTGTGATATTATAAAGGTCAGTTTTGATTGATACTGTCAGATGTAATTCCTCTTTATCACTGTGTTTATAAATTAAGAGTGAAGTATAACTGCAGTGTACATACTTGGAGCCGTTTCCATTCAACAAAAATGAAAGGAGATTTGAAAGGAATCCGACATTGCGTCATGTGTGTAACACGATGATGTACCCATTGTACTGGACTGCTGGTGCAGGTAGCTGACAAGCTTGAGCCTCATCGCCTCGTCCCTAGCCAGAGTGAAGGTGTAGGCCATCAGCGCTGTGGTGTACAAATTGTCCATTTGGCCGGCTGCCTCTTTCAGACAGCCCAAACACCTCTGGATCACAGGATCCTGTCATAAAACACACACAAAGATATGAGGGATTGAGTAGTCTCAAGAGTGAACTCATAATGTGACTGGTGACACCGCCTATACTGTAAATACTGTACATGCTTTTTTCTCCAACTTTCTGGCATCAAATCAGACTAAACCTGTTTTGGTCAATTAGGATTACCAAAATTATTTCTATTCGCTAAATGCCCGAAAAATTAGAATGATTTTTTTTATACAGTAACATTACGAGGCCTTTATAAACAATTTGGGAAAAGCCAGACGATGATGTTATTTCTTTGGAAGCTTAATTAGAGCCATATCTGTGGATGTATTTTAACGAGGCACACCTAAGACCCACTGCTTCTTTGTGTGATATCATGAGAAAGTTAAAAAAAACTAAATAAACGCCCAAGATATCTGGAAGAGAATTGCAGACTTGCACAAGCTTGGTTCATCCCTGGGTGCAACTTCCAGATGCCTAAACATGCCATGTTGTGTTGTATAAGCCTGTCCTCTTGCTGTGCTTTGGAAATGATATGATTGTTGGATGCCAATCAGAAGCAGAGAACTTGATGGAATTTCTTGCTTTGGAACGAGAACCATCACCAAACATTTTCAAAAGGTTGCAAAATGTCTATGGGGAAGCTGTAATAGGCTGCAGCACAGTCAAAGAGTGGGTGTCCAGGATCAAAGGCAAAGAACCAGAGCCTAGCACTTAGCCAAGGATTAACCGCTGAAGATGATCTGGCGCTCCTTTGCTTGTCACGGAGGTCACTCCAAGCAGGCTCTTGTTCTTCGCCTTTAAGACTTAACACCCATTTTTCCACTGTGTAATCTATTATAGAGTGATTTCAACCAGGTTGTCAAAGACAATGTTAAGTGCACTGTAATTTGTGATCCCAGGGGTATTTTGACAATACCATGCCACCAGCATATTAAGAATGGGAATTCCATCCATCCATCCATTTTCTGAGCCGCTTCTCCTCACTAGGGTCGCGGGCGTGCTGGAGCCTATCCCAGCTGTCATCGGGCAGGAGGCGGGGTACACCCTGAACTGGTTGCCAGCCAATCGCAGGGCACATAGGAACAAACAACCATTCGCACGCACAGTCATGCCTACGGGCAATTTAGAGTCCCCAATTCATGCATGTTTTTGGGATGTGGGAGGAAACCGGAGTACCCGGAGAAAACCCACGCAGGCACGGGGAGAACATGCAAACTCCACACAGGCGGGGCCGGGGATTGAACCCGGGTCCTCAGAACTGTGAGGCTGACGCTCTAACCAGTCGTCCACCGTGCCGCCAGAATGGGAATTGTTTGTGGAAAAATAATTCATAGAAAACATGTAACTTAGCAATACTTGAATGCAACCAAGAGAGGTGCCGTTGAATAAATAAATACATAAACTAAAACGCTATCATTAACTTTTCCCCATCGTGAAATTTTGTCAAATGCCCATCCCGAGTTGCAATGAGTGCGAACAAGAAGCAAGCGCTGTTATGACATTTGACCCCTACTGCCTCAAGCATCTTGTGTCCGATATACTGTATAAAGTTTGAAGAGGATCTTTTGAGAATCATCAACAGCGAACAGTTAAAAGTACGAACCCAGCAGGCAAGGCGGGATTAATAAATACAAAAATATGGACGTATTAACCCATTTAAAATGAAGATCAAGCAAAACATGACATCACAAGAGGTTGGGTTCCAAGTGTTGGATACAAAAGGGGAGCGACGTTTGACTCACTTTTGTGTCGGAGTCCAGTTCTAACAGGGCGGCAACGACGTAAGCCGTCAGGGACACGTCGTCGCTCACTCCTCCCTGATGGGACAGTAAAATATGCATTCGTATTGCTTTGTAAAACACTAAACTAACATACAGGGACAGCAGTGCAAGCATGTCAATGGCCACACTGACATCATTACCTTCATGCCATTGTGGAAGAGTTTCCCCACAGATCTGATGCAGCCATCACGCCCCTGCTTAGAGTACAACCATTTCTTGGCATCCATAACGTGCTTGGGATCTACAAAGATGTAAGGCCTCGCCCCCCCAAATGACTTCATCACAAAGGCGGTCAGCCTAGAGAGAGACAGACACACGCGCACGCACACACACATACACACTTTTGAAAACAAATCAAAGCACAGTGTGCCTGTGGCGGTAACCCCGAAATGAACCCAGCCATATAACAATTACATAATGACCTTGTGTGGGATATGAAGCCTCTGTGTCTACAAAAGAGTTCAGCTGAATCAGACAGAGGGGCAGCAATGCTTTTGAGTGCGAACTAAAATATTGTACGAAATCAATGAAATATCCTAACAATGTGAGGATAAGCGGTACGCAAGCTGAATGAATGAATATTGTGACACTCTAGGATCCCACTGCAATACTGTTATGAATGCAGCCAGAAATGAACAGGAATACTAATTGTAGTAGTGTCCATATTAACTGTGTAAACACAATCCCTCTTATGAAGTGAAACACTCCCCGATTCCTCCAGAGTGCTCGGTTTAAGATTACATTCATTTGGGCTGTGACGAGGACGTTTTTGTTCAATGCATACTTGGTTGGTGATGTTATTCCGATTCAAAATTTGGGGGAGCACCACAATCGTAATGTAAAGTGGAGTTTGAAGTTATAGATAGTGACATATTCCTGAGTTAAGGAAAATAAATTAATCGTTTTATTAACTTTGGGGGAACCGGCAACCGCATAAAACCCACCCTTTGTTTGATTTAACGCTCCCTGGGTACAATTGGATGTACTTCCTGTTACTTTAAGGTTCAAGCATCTTTGGGTCCCTTGAAAGGCGCTATAAGCTATGATTATTATTATTATTTGTTCACACAACACCCCCAACTCTTTTAAAGCTGCCTGATGTGATAAGTGTGAACAAACTTGTTTTGCCCTCATTACAGTCCTACATTACTTCAAGAAAACAACACATTCAAGCTGTTTCGTCTAATCTTTTGTCGCAAATATTAATGTGATTGGACACTTGAGTCCTTGTTTCCACAAACAGCCACCCCCATACATACTCGCCAAGTGCCAAACTGCCCGGCATCCTTTCAGCAAAACCAAAACGTTTGTGAAATCCCCCCCCAGCGATGTGCTTTAAGCCCATTTAAAGGAAATATTAACATTTTCTGGCAGCTTCCTCGTGAAGTAAATGGCTAGGATGTTTTCTGGTGCCAAAAACAGAGATGTGCACGTTTGCCTCATGGGTGCCATTTTTAGTCTCACATCAAATTAAGTGTGAACTTTAAGCTTAATAAAGTCACTGTACAATAAAGTGCTAAGTACTGAAAAATGTTCTATGACATCTGATGCCGGCACGGTGGCCGACTGGTTAGAGCGTCAGCCTCACAGTTCTGAGGTGCGGGGTTCAATCCCCGTCCCCGCCTGTGTGGAGTTTGCATGTTCTCCCCGTGCCTGCGTGGGTTTTCTCCGGGCACTCCGGTTTCCTCCCACATCCCAAAAACATGCATTAATTGGAGACTCTAAATTGCCCGTAGGCATGACTGTGAGTGCGAATGGTTGTTTGTTTCGATGTGCCCTGCGATTGGCTGGCAACCAGTTCAGGGTGTACCCCGCCTCCTGCCCGATGACAGCTGGGATAGGCTCCAGCACGCCCGCGACCCTAGTGAGGACAAGCGGCTCAGAAAATG
Source organism: Phyllopteryx taeniolatus (assembly GCF_024500385.1). Taxonomy (NCBI): domain Eukaryota; kingdom Metazoa; phylum Chordata; class Actinopteri; order Syngnathiformes; family Syngnathidae; genus Phyllopteryx; species Phyllopteryx taeniolatus. The sequence goes on along the minus strand of NC_084509.1, from coordinate 21,907,126 downwards.
GATGGATGGATGGACATCTGATGCAACGGCACTGTATTGTGTGTTACATCATTTATTCTGGTATTTTTGGTCTTTTCAGATCACCATCCATCCATTTTCTGAGCTGCTTCTCCTCACTAGGGTCGCGGGCGTGCTGGAGCCTATCCCAGCTGTCATCGGGCAGGAGGCGGGGTACACCCTGAACTGGTTGCCAGCCAATCGCAGGGAACATAGGAACAAACAACCATTCACACTCACAGTCATGCCTACGGGCAATTTAGAGTCTCCAATTCATGCATGTTTTTGGGATGTGGGAGGAAACCGGAGTACCCGGAGAAAACCCACGCAGGCACGGGGAGAACATGCAAACTCCACACAGGCAGGGCCCGGGATTGAACCCGGGTCCTCAGAACTGTGAGGCTGACGCTCTAACCAGTCGTCCACGATGGCTTTTCGATACTACGGCTAATGTGCATAGGGAGGGGACAACTACCTCTCACTAATTTAGTGACAGTAACCAGTGACCCCATGCCGAAGACAACACCACCAATACCTAACATGACCCGCAGGCAGCCCTCCCATATAATTCCTTTCTACATCCTAAACTAATAACCCACACACGTAAATACTTCTACACAAAAAAAAAAAAAAATAACACTATAACACTATAAATTAAATATAAACTCATTTTAAAAATTATATACATTTAAAACAAAAAAAACCATTAAATCAATATTTAAAATCTCTTAATACTCCCACCCTAAATATCAATCTTACTATCAACTACAACACACACACTACCCCCCCCACACCAAACCCCCCCACCCACCCCCCTCAACCCCACCCACACCCAACCCCAAACCAAAAACAAAAAAAACACAAAACAAAACACCATATATTATTAAATTATATACAAATAAAATTTTATATTTTCCCCACCCCTTTTTCCCACTTTTTCCTTTTTTTTTCCACTTTCACTTGGCCCCCCCCCCCCCCCCCCCCCCCCCCCACCGCCCCCCCCACCCACCCACCCACACCCCCCCCTACGGCCAGATGGACGCTGGAAAGGATTATTTCTATTTTCAATGGTAAATGGGCTTTCATTTGTATTGCTCTTTCAACTTTCAATATGCTCGATACTCAACACTGTTTCCACAACTGAGCCATGTTTGATTTTTCTTTCAAAATGCCAATCCTTTTTAATTGCTACAAAGCACCATCACTGATTAGCCCCTCTGCTTTTCTACTGACCAGGTGTTGCCAGATTTATCGCTTTTCCCAAAGGCACTGTAGGAGCCATCGTCATGCTTGTAGATGAGCTCCCTTTGGTATCCTGGAACACACATACGCACAAATGCATGTCACATTCTCGATTGTGAACACACGCTGCAGGAAATATGGCCTCATTGTGTTTCACTTGCACAAAATGCCATCTCTCCTCTAGGTTTAGAATTATGGCTGCACGTTTTTAAAAATGACTACAATTGTATGTCCATAATGGAGAAGTTCCACAAGTTCCACCCACCTAAAAAAAATACTGAGCTGCAAAAAGTACCACTATCATACCACAAGTAAAATACAGTAGCATAGTAGACCCAGGTGTTCATCAAAAACGAGACACAGGTGACGAGACTATTATTGTAAGCCATTGGGACATTACATACAGTTTCAACATTAACAGTGCACTTAATTATAGGAAACACTGTAATTAAAAAAGCATTCAGTCAAACTATATTGCACCTAAATAAAGTAAAAAAAAAAAAAAGTTAAATAAAACTTGCACCTAAATAAAGTATTAAAAAAATAATAATAATCCAAATCCAAAATGTTGACGTTAAATACAACTGAACTGTGCAGTGATTCTTTCTCATACCACTAGAGGGAGCCCACATACCACTAGCGGTGCACGTACCATCCGTTGAGAATCACTTGTCATAATGTATGCAAACAATGTGTGTCTGAATTATGCCACATGTATTCATAATTATTCAAGGTCATGTTAACAAGTAGCAAAGAAATATTTACACATTCATTATCGGGTCGATTTAAACTACCTACTTAGCATAGCGTACTTTTCAAGCTGTTTTGATGATGAAAATGACCTTGCCTTTTCCTGTACCATATGTTGATCTGTTTTGGAAAGTCTTGTTTTGTGAACCCTTCTTTAAAAGTGGGAATGATGACTCACCGCTCTCGAGGAAGCGCGTCGCTTTGTCCAGAATCTCAGCAGTCAGTTGACCTGTGCTTTTCAGGTAGTTGAGAATGAAGATGTTGGGAGCAAACTTCAACATGTTCTGCTCTCCACAGCCATATGGCATTGCCAGGAGTTGGTCCAGGTTCTTAATGGCTCGGCCCATCAGGTCACCTTCAGTAAAAAAATCTCATGAGGGAGGGTTCTATGTCGACGACCTCGATGAAAATGCTGTCTGAGAGCATAACAACAGGTATTTTTACCCAGTACAGAGACAGTGGCTCTGGCAGATCCAGCAACAAACATCTCTGGCAACACAAGAGAGATTTTCTTTTCCACTTGTCCCTCTGAAAACAAAACATATGGAAAAGAGTGAGTGAGTGTCATCACTTACCTTTGAACAAATACTGGTCACTTGTGCTTTAGTAATAAATACCAACAATTTCATCTCATATGGCCAAAAAGGTTTCCATCTCTAATGGGAGAACTCACACCAAGACTCACATTTTCAAAATACTACCATAATGTTGTTGTTCTGTTTCTTTGTGTTGCGGTGTAATACAAGCAACAAATGTCCAGCAGGAATTAAACTGCTTTAAGTTACTATAGTAAAGAATAATAATGAATTTAAACAAGAACTGCTACAATCTAAGATCTGGGACGGAGGTAAAGTTTCATTAAGCATTCAAATTTCATCTCGATCCAAAAGGGACAAGATGAAAAATTACAACCTCATCTGATAAGACCGTGTGAAATGGGATTTTCCATGTTAAATTCAAACTGCAGCCAATTGCGCGACTTGCATTTGTGGTTTGTCATTACAGCTTGTGATCCTGCACACAAAGAGCAAATTGTGTTCATATCTGATGAGACGAGACTGCGATAAGAGCGTCTGAACAAGTTTAATTGGATCTTTAAGGATCTTTCATTTATTATAGCCAAATGGGACTCATCTTTTTCCATCAATGTGAGGATTATCCTGATAATTTAATGGGAAGAAATGATTTAATAACTATCAATTACAACCAGAGTTACAAGTTCATATAAAAAACTGTAGCAATTAGGTCGCACACAAACAATAGAGACAAACCGAGCTGCTATTTCGAGACAAAATGACAATGAATATTCATTTGTCAAACTCTCGTGTGTGTAAAACAAGGAGCTGCAAAATGTCAGAGTTGAATTCAAACCCCCAAAATTGCGTCTGAGATTTTCCAAACAACTTGTACATGGGAAAGCTCACCTGCAGGACAGAGGAGCGCGTTGTGACTCACTGACTGAGGCGTTCCTTCAGCCTAGATGGGAGACCGACGTAGAAAATGTTCAACTGGAATGCATTACAAAGACACTCTTCAAATTAGACGTAGTTCATCGAGAGGATGATATATCCTTTGTGCACCTTATTAATTGGAGATCATCTGTGTTCAATTCAATTATTATGAATGTAATTATTTTTAAACGGATTGCACTGAAGAGAGGCCATGCTGCTGAAAGGAATACAAAATGTAAAGGGCTCCAGTTTGGGCAGTCATTCTCTGTCATGTTTTATTTTGTTTATGATTATTATTTTATTTCAATGGTGTTTCCTGACATTTATCATCAATCACGTATGTAATGTCAGCTGTTTGTGTTCCTTGTCTGTTGAAACTATTTTTTATTGGGTAAGAACTTTGTACTACAGCGTATTGTATGATAATGCAATAATATTAAGACTGGGTTCGATTTGTTGTGCTTTGAAATGACAATATACAGGACGTTGTGTCTGAGAGGTACTAACCTCCACCAGCAGGCTGCGGACCACGGTGTCAATACGGCCCACGTCAGGGACAGAAGCCACCTCATTGCCACACAGCAAGTTGGTCTTCAGGGCCTCGGCGCTCACCTTCAGGTCGACTTTGCCTTTGTGCAAACAAACAGTCTTATTCAGAGGTCATGTTAAGGCATGCATCTTCAGTCCAGCCTTCAACAAATCCAGTCCAATTTTTTTTTCGGGTTTATCGTGCCCACCTCCTCTGAATCTTGTTTTCTCCCCCAGATTTCTGTCTAATTCACCGTCATTAAAAACCCCATTTGTTTCCTTATAATGCGCACTCTCCCCATACCTCTTCATCTCAGCCCAAAATTGCTCTCACTGAGGCCAAGTACAGATCAGACCCTGAGGAAAAGGTTTCCAAGTGTTTCATCAGAGATGCTACCTGACGTGTTAGTACAAGTGATTGTCAGCATGGCTCGAAGAGGAGATGGAGCAGCACGATTTGACATTCAGCAGCGCCTCGTCCTCATCGCCGCTTGATGGAAGCAATTCAAACTCCTCCGCTTTCCGGCCAGCTTGTGCTCCAAATACAACGTTTGTACCGTAATCCATCCAGTTTTGTTTCACATTGTCATTCCCTTTCTCCCTTTCAGTTTGAGACCCCTTTTTTTGCTAATGGTTCCGTGTACTCTGTTAGTATAGTTTTCCCTCGGTACACACGGTAACATACCATTCATAGGGTATAAATGACAATCATCCATTTGTATTTTTTATTTTAATTTTTTATGGCTCAACTCATGGAGAAACATTTGCAATATAATATGTGATATTGCATGTTTTTTTTTTCAAATGATCCAAAATAGAGGTGTACTTAAGTACCCTTTTTTTTCTCCTATACTACTTTTACGTCTATGGTGGTACTTGGAGCGCTAGGTATTCTTTGAGGTGGTACATGGTGGAAAATGTTTGCGAACAGCTGCTCGAAATGATTGTGATGACTACTTTTAACTTGAACAATATCAATATCCAAGTAAGCCAGACTAGCCTCAGTGCATGCTGCCTCCACTAATGTACTTTACCTCAATTATAGTTTGGAAACTACAACTTCTGTCTCAATATTCTGTCTCACATATCACGTCTTTTCATATCCTTGCTCGTTTTCAGTTCAGATATCGGGTGTATTTAAAATATGATGAGTGCTTTCATATGTTCTAGTTCTTTGTGTGGTGTCCAACCCAAAAAATATATACAGCATAGTGTAAATTGAATTTCCTCTTGAGGGATTATAACTAATACAATATTTTAACATTTAAGAAAATGTTTAAAAAGTTCAAATCAAAGAACAAAATATTCAGAGTCAAGATCGAATTGAATACCACAACCTGTAAGTTCGAATACCATGAAATAATGAAGAATTTACTGGACATCACATGATTCAAAATGAGATGTGGAAGCCAAAATAATTTCAAGTGATGTAGTCATTATTACCAAGGGCAGTTGGAGTGACAATCCAAGTGAAGGTTCTGCTCTCATCACCGCATAGACACACACTGTACTGGCAGCCATCGCAGTTCCTGAAGTTATACATCTCAGACTGAGCGAGCGTAACTTTCACCTGCAGACACACACACAGACAGTATCTGTCAGCAAACAATTACAGGAGAATAAATCAATGAGTTCAGGAGGATCTGGTTGCGCCTTGCGTGTGGGTGGAAAAAGCAAGTTATAATTCCAACAGTCATATGTGGTGCCATAACATGCACACCACCAGAAAAACAGCATAAAATGTGGAAGAATTTTTACATTAGTGTCAATGTTAATGTGTGTGTGTTCATTTAAATAGCCGGTGTATTCGCCGCTATTTACGGAGGGTTTGTCCAGGCAATGCGGTGCACACAGCTTAACACCACAAGAGGTATTGCGGCTGCTCTACCAATGCTATGATGTGCTTAAAAAGTAGGTGATCCAAGAAAGGGATGTTAGATTTCATAAAACAACCAAACTTCAATTATTTTGAATCCTATTCAAAATTGTATTGCTTTTATTCCATCGCTAACTAATTGATGTTTACCATGATGCATTTGGAGAGATAGTTGAAGACGGTGGCTTTTAGAGTAAACACTTCCCCACGGATGACAGAGAAGGGCAGCGTCAGACTGACGAAGAAGGGCTGGAAGACCGTCAGCGCAGTGGTGGGCGCCACACCGAAGCCCACAGAGGAGACACAGAAAGCTCCAGCAGCCCACTTGGTGATGGTGTCTGGGACCGTCTTCTCCACATTCACTAAACCATTGCCTCTATTCACGCGCACACAAAAGAGACAAATAAACAGAAAGCTTGGAGCTCCAACAATATGGCTAGAAAAGTCAAGAAATTATACGGTGACACAGAGAAAACTTGTTAAAATTAAATAAAGTTTTTTGTTGTTTACCCAACAGAAACTAGGTCCCAGATCCACGTCTCCGGGAAGGATGTTCTAATGGTCTCCTTCTTCTCCTCCATATTTTTCTCACCGCTACCAGAGCCTCGCTTCACATTGAAAGCCATGGCAACCGGAAAATTTGCTAATAAGAGAGGAAAAATGTACCTTTAATTGGACTCCACATTGATCAGCTGTCAGATCACAGTCATTGTCACTACATTTGAATAAATAGAGAACAATATCAGTAGTAAATTCAAATACAGCATTCCCCATTTTCTGCAGGGGGTACTTTGGCGTACTGAGGTGCTATGTTACATGCACCGGCAGTGACTCTACGGTGTGCTGTATTTCCACAGTGGAAGGAATGAAACTCTGTGCCCCTTTCCAGCAAAGCAGAGCATTTCCAGCTCTTCAGAAGAATACAATTCAATGAAAACAATACATTGTCGGCTTCGGATGCCTTGCTATAAGCAGTGGAATGCGTGAACAAAGATAAACGTGTTCCAGTGTGAAATCCGCGAGCAGCGAGTGCCGCAACATCGTGATATAGCTGGGGATTACTGTCTATAGCAAACATACCATCAAAGTAATACTCATATTTAGGTCGTCGGCAGTCATAGGGTTTCTTCACATCAGAATTTGTCACAAGCTTGACTCCGATTTCCTGGAAAAGAGAAAAATATTTGTCAAGTCACAAAACATTCATCTCATCGAAGCATGCCTTGATGCACCTTATTTTGTGCCCTGGGGAACGGTTGCGTTGGAACACAAATGCACATTCTCTAAAGTTCAAAATGTTCATTTTTTTCAAAACATCTTTGTTTAACAAAATCCCTTATTGATAAACCAATGAATCTGGTGCGTCACAGTTGGCACCGTGGGCATTTCATATTCCCAGGGTGCCAAGGGAGAAACTGGATGTTGTCGAGGGTCACACCAATATGGTAACCTGATGTGTCATATTAATTTAATATCTTAAAATGGCTCAGGTGGTGAAGTGGTCATCCCCAATCAAATTGCTGTGCCATAGCGTGTAAATGTGTGTTGGTATGACAATAACATTTCTTGAATCTTTGCAAATATACTGGACATTGACCCCGCTTTGAGCAGCTGCCTCGTTGCTGGGCTGCGGAACCGCGTCGGCCGCGTTGATTGTGTTCGATCTGCCTGTAAACTAATGCATGCCAGTGGACTGGACAGAATGCGAGCAGGCCGCATGTGGCCCACGGGCCCTGTACTATACAGTAATTCCATGCGAGATAGGCACATGCCCTCACGTTAAAAGCAGGTCAATGTCAGTACTTAATGTAGCCTACTTGATTGTCAAGTCTTACTTTAAAGACGCTGTAGACATCATTCTTCTGATTGGTTGGTCCAAAGTGAAATGATTGCTCGCGCCTCCACGGTTCTGGAGCCACCAAAGGCTCAGGTTGAGGCTCAGGAAGGCAGGGATATGGCTCGTAGTCTTCAGTCTCATACGGGTATCCTGCCAGCTTCTGCAGAGGGAGCTGACTGTACACCTACACAGAGTTAAACACAACACTATTAATACTCTCACCAAACTTTAAATTAAAGTTTGATTTTTATTGGTAGAATGGGATTTATGCCAAGGACATCTGCTTTTAAATAGACTTTACACCGATTTTTATCGGCTGACCGGTATCGGCCGATATTTAGCATTTTATGCTGATCGGCTGAAATGACGTCATTGATCGTCTCCACAAAAGACATTAACTCCGCGTCGCCGCGTGCAGAGTATATTTGAATCCAAAGGATAGTTTATTTTTAGCCTGTGTGAATGCTGTTTTGTCTGGAAATAGATCTGTTTAAAAAATTCTGCCAAAGCTGAACTGCTGACAATTGGTCTTAGATGGACAAGACATTTCATCTCTAATCCAAAAGGCTTCTACAGTAATGTGGCCAGTTATTTTTTTCTCTTCTCTTAACCACATTGAGGGAAAATTAGCCTTCTATAAATTTGTCTTCTCGTCTTCAGTGAAAACACGAAACAGTTTGGTTTACGACAGAGTTCCATTCTCACAATGTAACCCGAATTTGCAAGCAAGTCAGAATGTGCCATAGTCTATCATCAACACAGTAGTTGAAAATACAGTGAATTATAGTAATAATGCACGAATTATACAATAATTTGTATGAGAAAAAAATATATTATACTTTAAATATAAAACAAGCAAATGAAAAACAGTAAGGACGACAGTAACTAAGCGTGCCTTCTAGTGCCAGTAATCTTACGTCGCTGCGCATCGATACATAGTATGGGTGTACATGTTTTTGGACAGTGGGACCAAGCCGGCGTGCCGAACCAGAATCCCCACAGGCGGAGGGACGCAGGTAAATTCCATATAGAAAGGCCCAAGCCAACAGATTTGAGCCCTGAACCTTCCTAATGTGAGGCGACTTGATTGCTGTGTCACCGTGAATAAAGTCAGTGTTGTAGAAATGAATGTATATACAGGGGGTGAGACGTGTCTCGGTATGAAGTTGAAGGGATCTTACATAGTCAACAGTGAGTTCCCTCTCTGACTTCAGCAGTAGGATGCTTTGGTCAATGGCTCTCACAGAGCACAAAGAGCCTGGCTGAGCCTGGAGTTTCAATGTGGTCTTCTCTGATGGAAGCTCTTGGAGGGACGAGAACTTAAGAGAAACCTGTACAGAGGACAACAGTGGGTCAGTGGCGATAAATCCAGTTTTCGAAAGATCTTAATTCCATTCAAACTCAAGTATTTATCATTTGTTTATTGTGTATTTAAAAATAACACCAGGTACAACCTTGTTCTTGAGACAGAGCTGGATGGGGAAATCCTGGCTGTCTGCCACAGCCTCGCCACCAGGCAACACAGTGTAAACTACAACCTGTGCAAACGGCGCCAGGTTGATCACTTCACGGAGGGATATGGACAACTCTCCTTTGTTCACTGACAGACGTAAGAACAAAATGGGAAATGTTGTAGAATGTAACTAAAAACATTTCAAGCAATAAAAAAGGGTTACTCGTCATGGTTTTCATATAATGGTCTCCATTTACAGAGTTGGCGCATCTGCGACGCAGCGCAAAAACAATTGCAAGACTCTCTGCGCCCATTTGCCAATTTGGCAGACCGGTCTGCGAAAAGCTGAGCGTACTCGCGCAACGAGGGTGTGTACTTTGACATGCGCCAGGCCCATGTGGCAATTTAGTGGTAGAAAGTCGGTCTCAACTAACGTCGGCTGGGGCCACATCTAATTTTTGGCGCCAAGTAGACCGCTGGTGTAACGCGATTTTGTTGAATTTGGTCGAGGCAGAGGCAGAAAGATTCTGAGGTCCGCGGACATATTTAAGTTGTCGGCATTTATCAGCTCATTGTGTAGATTTAATTTAAAGGGAACCCGGTCAGGTTCTCTGTTGCCACACCCGCCAATAGCAGTGACAACACTCCAGTCACGCACAGATCGCTGCATTCTCTTCCGCATGATGATGTCTCCAGGCAAGGCTGTGAGTGCGCCATATTTAAGGGGAATGAGGTCAGCTGTGTTGACTCCCACAACGGTGCAGACCGACCGACCCTTTTTAAAAATACGCCAACTTGGACACGTCTGCAAAATTGTGAAAACCCGGTCTAACCCGCCCCACTGGATTAATGCCAGTCACAAAAATCGAGCGCAAGGAAATCAGATTACAGAGCATGTTTGACTGATCAGTAAACAAAATCAATCACTAGACTAAAACTAAGCAAATCTATTCACAATTTACAACTAAAATAATAATAACAAAATTACTCTTAATAATGGTTAAAAAAAAGGATCATTCTGTTTCAAATCATTTGCTCTATTTTCTGCTCTGTGTCAAGGTCTTATTTGTGTACGTTTCATATTAATGATCCTTAAGTAACTGTTTTGAAATATTTCAGCCTCCTACAGATTGCTCTTGTTATGGTTCAATGCTTCGGGCCACCCCAAAATCCTGAAAAATACTCAACTATTCGCCTTGTCACCTTCAGCAGAATGCTGTGATGTAGCAGATTTTCAAACTAACTATAATGTATATAAAAACAATACATAATTGCTTGATGAATTGCTTTTGAAAGTCGAATAGTTTCCAGGTGGCCCTTTCCTGTATGTGGCCCTCGGTGAAAAAAATGTTTGGCCACCCCGGATTGAGAGTCATTGATTAAACTACCACATCGTTAGAATCCAGCATACCCAGTTACAATCCATGCAGGTAGGAAAAAGAAAAAAAAGTGACTATCAAATTAGATTACCTGTACCCAGGCGAACAGCCACTTGGAGATGACCGTGCTGCATGATTGCACCTTTGGACATCACCTTAGAAGTACACACACAATAAGAAGTCAAGTGTGAGTTTTCCCACACAGACATTTGGAACTTGTATGTTCAGTGTACACATTTCTACAAAATTTCTAGTAAGACTGACTTTGCAAATACTGACAGTAACTGGACTCACCAAATAGAAAAAGTCAAGGGTCTCCTGTCCCTTCTTGAGCTCCTCTCCCTGGATGATGTACTTGGCTCTTACTGCGGCACCTTTGTCACAGGAGATCGTCCCGCTGACCTGCATGAGCTTCAAAAAGCTACTACTCTTGGAGTAGAAGGGAGAAACATTGTGGTAAGCTGTCCCGTACTCTGGTTTCCGAATACCTGGAACATATGGCTCATCATCTTCAACCAGTTTGGACTTGGCCTGTTAACACCAAAACAAAACAATAGTGAAATTCATGAGAGGAAGCGTTAACGCAACAGTAGCGACTTGAATTTAGGTTCGGCCAAGTTGACTTAGATACTTCTGATATACTTCTTTCTTTCGAATATATTTTATTTTTAACATAGCAGTGATGAAGACGTCATCATCTCATATTCCTCATGCTGTTCTTGGAGTATTTTCCTGAGTGTGTTTGTCTGACTTCCTCTTTCTGCCTCTTTTCCTGTTGGGCTTTGTGGTAATATGATTGTGTTCCCCAAATTCTGCCTAACAAGTGGCCAGGAGACCATGCGACGAGACCAGGAAAAGGAATCAGGGCAATTGCTGCATCTGCTGTATAGTTACAAAATATATTTCAGTTGCAAAGGGTTTTTTAAAATGAATCAAGATGGTATCTGTTATTTATAGCTGCATTTTTTTTTTCAAGAAAGTGTCACATCAAAAAGTACAGTCTTACTGTTATTTCCATGGTATACATTTGGTGCTTCAACTAATGTTTTCCTATAAAAACACTGATAAGTAGTAATTTCACCTGAACATAATAGCTGCGAAAGCATTTTAATGAATGAGGAGCCTTGCATTACCATGCCAACCAGAGCTACATTGGTGGTGTCTGGACTAGCCTTTTGTGTTGTTAGCCGCTAACAGCTGCTAACATCACTAGCATCAGACAGGGTTTATGATGACATATTTTGATACTGTTGAGCTTAGCATATTTAGCCTGTGACTATGTCGGTTAAAATATTTTTTTATTTCTTCAGCATGTACCACAGTTGCCTAAAACAGAGGAGTCACAAACCTGAAGATTGGCATAGTCCCCCCAGTTGCTGGTGTCCAGTGAAAACGAGGCCACGCCGTCTGTGTTTGTGGTGAGTGTTAAGGTAATTGAGTCTGGGGTGATTAAGTAGACATGCTCATTGGCCACAGGTTTTCTGTCTGCACCAGTCATTTTGACCTGCAAACAAGATGAATGAGGACAAAATGTTTAGTTGGTCAACATTTTATGCGTTCTCCCAGTGGACAAACATTCGTTCACCTTAAAAAAGTCACATAAATATCCTACAAAATGAAATATGTCTACATCGTGCATGTCAGCAAGCTTATATTAGTGATGTGGTGAAGTCTGGTTGGGCCTGGTTAGTACTTTGGTTACTTGAGAGGCATCCTGGCTCCTGAACAGGAGGAGACCGTGATAAGTTACCCCAAAAAGCGACAACTAGCGCGCCACCATCTTGACCTCCTTTGTTTGATCTACTAGCTCCTCAAGAGACTCCCAACATTAATGTAAAATTTAAACAAGATGTTGCTCCGTCACCTCTCTGTAAATACTGTATGTAAAACTAAAACAGCCAAGCATTTCAGTAGCACTATTAGATCACAATAATGGACCCAATCATCCCGTAAAATCACAACAAGACCATACCACAATGGATTTGAAACAATTAAGATGTGATTGAAGTTTAGATTTTCACCTTTTAGAGAGTTCTAAAAAATATATGCTATTTATCATTTCGGAATTGCAGCAAGTACATCTATTTTCAGGGATGCAAAAGTATTTGGATGCAATTGTAAATATTTAATACTTTAACCAAAAACAAAAAACTGGAGACAATGGACGCATTCTGACTTTCCTACCTGGAGATGCTTCGCCTGAACATTGAGGTCACCTTCACTTTTTGTTAGACAAGTAACAAGGATGCGCTACTGGATTGAGATCTGTTTTCTTTTTGTTTGTTTTTGTTTTTTAATGATCAGCTCATGTGCAACTCAAGACATTTTGAAGGTTCATAAATTCAGATTTTTCAGTCGCCAAGTCAGTTACCAAATCTCAACCCGTGCTTTCAACATTTCATCCTTGATTGAACCCCAGAGGGGAAAGTCAAAATCAACTTTTCGTGTACTGAAGACAAAAGCAATGCCCACAAACTAGCAGCATCAAGTGAAGCCAACTGAGTAAAACCTTTCAAATTAAAGCTTAAAGGCTACACTTCAATTACATCATAATTACTGTCATTCAAATCCATTACGGTGGTGTGCAAATACTTCTGGACTTTACTGTACTTTAACCACAATTAAGTGCAATTTATCCTTTTGATCATTGGATTGACATTGACATTGACAAAAAAAGTGACTACCTTTCCCTCAAATGGGATGCCAGGCTTGTATGCTTCAGGTACATCTTCAAAAGTGACTGTTCTGATAAGGGCACTGAAGCTTGCCTGCGCTGTACCCTTCAGGATCACCCCTAAACGGGAAATATGATTACAGATTACGCCAAGGCATCGAGACATAGAATGAACATGATGGTAAGTAAAACATTCCACGAGCTTACCTGTGCCATGCTCCTCTAATTCGGCATCCACCTCAAAACTATCATCATACATGTTCTTGTTGAGGGCAAAGTCTTCCATGCTCACCATTTGTGTAGCACAACCGCTGCGATCGGTCTAGAAGAGTGTCACTTTTAGACTCAAAAGCTTCATGGATTTACATGAAGCAACAGTCAACAGTATTATGTCAACTACTCACTCTCAGTTTATATGTCTTGCAGAGGTCTTTCTGTGATATGGCACGCCAGAAATAGTGAAAAGCATTCCTACAAAACACCGCCTTGCCTGAGCCAACAACTGGTTTTCCATAAGTGTATCTGCAGGGAGAAGCACAAGTTAATTTCATACAGACATTTTGATCTTATTATAACTAACATCAATGATGATTGCTGTCTGCTGAGCAAGCAAAACATGAAATATGAGACTGACTACAACAAAATGCGTGCACTACGTTGCTTATACACATACTATAAGACGTATCATTGATGAATCTGAAGAGCATGGCATTACATTAAATTCTTAGTACATTAACATGATTTTCAGACCAAAATTTTTTCACAACCTAAAAGTTCCAATATCTCCCTGTAGCTTTCCTGCCTGACAGAAAAGCGACGACGAAGAGGCAAAGTCACACTAAAACACTCACTTTCCACAAATCTTCAGCATGACCTGCTGGTCCATGATTGTAATCACACTCGGGAGGTGGACAGTTACCTCAAATTTGGGCAAAACTAAAAGAAAAGTCAAAATAAAGAAACATTAACAAAAAAGGAAGCTTCAATGAATACAGTCGAGCACAACAATTGCATAGCAACTATAGCAGACCATATTCCTTGATGTCAAAGCTGTGGGAGATTTTCTCTCCTTTGTCTGTGGTGGCAGTGATTACATAGGTTCCTTGTGCTGCCTCTGGAATCATGGGATGGGAAAGATCAAGGATTCCAGCGGCAACAAATCTATCCAACCACTGAGCAATTCGATTGGAATTGGGATCCTACATTAAAACAGACAGAAGACAGAAGTGCGTTTATTGACGCTGTAGTGGTCTCGTTTGGGGTCGAATCGTCACAATCACCAAACAACCTGAAGAAGGACAATGTTATTGTTTACTTTCTGTAGCACATGATTGGTGACAATGTCCAGCTTTGTCTCATAGCTGATTGAATACAAAACTGTTTCCACCGTATGCTGTGTTAAATCGCTAATTGTGTGAGTGAGTAGAGACCATTAGAACACACGCAAGATTCTCCTGGAGATTCATACCCGTGATTCAGTGAAATCCCCCTTGAGGAAACACACCCATTATATCAGGTTTCAAATGCAACAAAATCCCCCTTTCGCTGTGGCTCTCAATAACCACTCAAGCGAACAGAATGTGTCGGTGTGGCTCAAAATGTGCTTCTTACCTGAAGCTCCACCACTGTGTACTGAAAAAGAACAAAAACAAAGTCAAACTCATTAGTTGCTGGCGAAATATCTCACTACACTTTCAGACATTACTATAAATTCGACAGTTATAACCACAACATTGATCATTCGTGTTGATGTTACCCAGAGTTCATTAAATGTGTGTCTTATTTAACTCTCGCGTTACATGTTTGTTGCGCTTTTCTTCATGAAACCCTGGCTGTGGGTTGTGTGCAACAAAGTGACATCCCGGTCAGCTTTGCGTGATGTTAAAATAAGCATTACCGGGCCTACTTTTTCTGCAATCCAAAAGAGCTCCTGTTTACCTCAGCTAACTCATCAGCACCACGATGAAGCAAAATGTTAACTTAACACTGTTGTCACTAAGGAGTGTCATCAGGTTTATAGTAACTTACTGGCCACAGCGTTGTAAATTACTATAAGCACACCTGGTGAGGATAAGCAGTTACGAGAATGGATGGATGGACCTGGACGGTGCAATCCTTGAGTTTGTCTGTGATTGAGTTTTTTGACATTTCCAGCAGGGTAACTTGTAATTGTTACCGACTACATTTCCCAAGTAATCTTTCCACCTTGCGGCTACAATGAGCCAGTACATGCTTGCATCTTTATTTTACTTAGCCAGCAGGCATGAACATTCCAAATTCTCGAGACTAGATTAACATGTCACTCTGGCAGAAAATACCATACGTACACTATAACTAGCCAGTTAGTGCAGTCGCTACCTACAGTAGTTTAAGCACCAGCAACATTGTTGTGTGTTGGTGGTGAAAACACTGGACTTGTCAAAAAAAGAAATAATAAAAAATCACTTTAGGGCCTACTGTTAAATTTGTGTGTGATTCAGCAACCAAACAGGCTTGTCCATATTAAGTTCTGTTCGGCCAATGCGTTGTATGAGGAAAGCAGCTGCTCAAAAACCACTGATGAGCAGCAAACGGGTATTTGAAGCTGCTGGTGGCTCTGGACTTATTATTGCAGTGTATAAGAGCATTGTTAAGGTGATATTAAAGAAGGGCTCCTATGTAAATAATTTGATCGGCAAGGATGCTTTTGGCCGAAATAGCTTTTTTATTTTTTTTCATTTTAATTGATGAATGTAATGACAGAAATATGATTATATATAATATATTAAATATCGTTTTTTTCTGGGTTTTTTATAGCCTAAAATGAGCCAAAATGCCAAAGAAGGAACTGAGGACTTGACGGTACAAAATATCATAAGAATCGCTCTATAACGTGTAAATAAATCATGGTTCAGAGGAAATGTCAAGGCTGAGAAAAGTTCCAGTGCATACTGTTCTGCACATTTTGTTCTCAGATTGGGTTTGAATTTGATGAGCAATGGTGCCGAGAATTTATTTTTATTTTTATTATTTATCGATTTTTAGAAATAGCAGAATTCGAGCTTCACATTTTTTCCATTAAATATGTTCGAGTTTTACGTTTGTCCTTGGAGGAGTAGATAAGGGATTAATATTATCAAAAAACATCCCCCTGGTTTCTAGCTGGCTGTTTTTCCATTCAAATAAAAGCAAAAGACTGATCTGGTAGGTGAACCGCTATACACCATGGGGCAAAAGGTAAAGAGCAAAACCCAAACTTGGCGCAGTACTCTTAATTCCTTTTGTCAGATGTTCATCATGCACGGCAGATTGTCTCCTCACTAATGGAAAAGGCCTTGAGCCTGTATTGATTCAGATGTTTGGGTCAGATGCAGTGTGAGGCAAATGAACTGACAGCATGTTTATCACACTACTCCACACAGCGCATCACACCCACGCTGGCTTCAAAAACCAACAAAGAGCCCTCCTTTCACATCCCACTGTGCTAAGCAAAAACAGAGGCTTGTACTTGACATTTACCAGAAATCACAACGGACAAAGTTCACCTTTGCATTCAGTTTAACAACCCCTTGAAAGACAAAAACGAATTGAAAACTTACCATCCGGTCCACAGGGATGAAACCGGAATCCATGGAAACGATTCGGAATTGCACTGTACAGGAATGTAGGAAATTAATAAGAAAGTCTTCAAGCATTGCTTTAAATACATGACATAAAAGGTAAAATATCAGATTAAAGAAAAAAGGAAAGAGGACATTTTTCTCCGTGTTATGCCTCAAAGAGAAAATTACCGTGCAAAATGCATTTGTCTAACAAAGAGCAGAATAGAGGATGAGAGTAAAAAGGAGCCAAAGGAACTATTATTCTGTCTTCTGCCTTGTGAAAAGACATACTGTACAGCTACGGGCCCCAACCTTTCTTTCACCACAGACAAGTAACACAATAATTACATGGACCAGTGTATTACGTAACACATTTCACAATGTATTTATCATGAGAATGTAATAAATACACATACAGTAGACTGTAGTTTCTATTATTGCATTCAAATTATTCAGCGCGATCTGAGGAAAATCCCATGCATTTCATGATTTTTAATCTGTAACATAATTATGTTGGCTGTTCTCCATTATACACTGTAAGTAGCAAAAATACAAATGAAACAAGCTGAGTAACAAAAGTGACAAATAAATAGTTTGTCCTAGAAAGCCATTACGCAGATGTGAAAGTCACAAATATGTCCGTCATACCTGTTCAAAATATCAAGTATATATTTCATATGAAAACATATACATCCAGTAGTTGCTATGAAAAGAGATCTACGTTTCTGATGCTAAATATATCTTGGTGGTTTGTGGTGTGTTTGTCTTAAATACTGCACATCGCTGTAAATTTTGACAGTCCTGGAATAAAATGGAATAATATGTTTAATATCTTACACCTTCCTCCAAGTCAAGGAGAGGGTTAATTCATATTAATAATAATTATTTAAATTAAATTTTTTAATATTAATTAATTATTACTTATTATACATAATTCTAAATGTTAACTAGTTTATTAATTATATAATAATACATTAATAAATTGAGGCTACAATCGGCTCTTCTGGCTCAGAATTATTACAGAATTACTACTATTGTAAATGTCTTGTTATACAGTGTAGAGATAGGCTGGTTATACAGCAACGAGCTATTCTACCTCGAAACAGTTCTCAACTCTGAATATTTTGATTGTGGTGATACTTACCGGTCTGTCCAGGTTTGTAGACAGTTTTATCAGTCTGGATAATGTGGATAAAAGCGGCGGGCACAATGAGGATTTTGGTCTTCTTGTTCATGGAGTCACTCTCCCCTTTAACAGTGACATTTATGGTTGCCACAGTATTAGTGCGCACTGCTGGGACCTACGGCGCCAAGAATCACACACGTCAGACAGAGAGGACAACAGAGAGATTGTAATTTCATTTTAATTTTAATTTAAATGTAATTTTTATTAAAATTTTTAATTGCAAAAGGCCCTGTGTTGTAACAGCAAACCACTTTGCGGGGTCAACTATGAAATCACTCTATACTCACAAGCATACGTTCACTTGTTTTCACAATGCAAATGAGGCTGTTATTACATAACAAAGGATAGCTCCCAAAATTTGTGAGGGGCGCTTTTTGGTTTCAAAACAACTTGCTGTGGTAGGACACAGTCCAGAGCAATTATTTGCCAAAGAGCCGTACTGATAGCTTTTCATTCATGGCGCCAGATACATAATTTGGTACATAATGATGGATAAATGGATAGCTGGATAGGTAAATAAATATACTTGGGTTGATGACAGACCTGAAAGTTCGTGCACTGGTAAAAGTCCTCTTTGACCTTCTTCTCCAGGATGACAGTGCTGCCAGAGTCCATGTCCAAGGTGACAGTCAACGTGACGAGCTCCGTGGGGCCCTGGATGACGGCGCACAAGGTTTCCTGCGCACCTCCGCTCACCTGGGAGCTCACAGTCACCGCAAAGATGCTGCACGGATGGAGAGAAGACAAAAATTGCGCTGGGAAACAACTTCGGTGTCACATAACCTGAATATTTTCGAGACAGTAAATTTAACAAAATATTGAAGAGTGAAATGTCAGACATCTGTTTATCGTGTACAATTGAAAGAAACGTGTCACGGGGAGAACATGCAAACTCCACACAGGCGAGGCCGGATTTGACAAAGTTATTTCTCATGTTTTATTTCCCAATTGTAACCACAGCCTCAAATCACTGGACTTACACGCTGCTGCCAATGAGAAATAAAGGACATAGTGAATTAATTCGGTTTGAATTTGTGTTGCATTGAATATTGAGGCCCTTAACTAAGTATATGACAAACTTGATTGGTCGGTACTACAATGTAAACTGTCGATACAAAAACGCCAAATTACATGATAAAATAGAGGTCAGTCAACTTTAAACGTACACGTCGTGCAGATAACAAACCTCTGATGATTCCATGGACCAGTCGCGTCTCGATTGGCTCTACTTACGTGTCACTGAGAGGACCCGATGACGCACTTTGCAGAAAGACAGATGCCAGCATGAGCGCCAGCATTTGAAGGACAGGTGCCATGTTTGTGTAGCACACACAGCGCCTTGTTCCGACGGGGCCGAGAGACTTCTGCACCGGAGGACTTGGACACTGATGAACTGGGTGCAAACCTTTTGGACTTCGCTTTTTTTATAGTTCTCCCCCCTGCATTCTTTGCTTTTTTTGCACTCTCCACCATGCTGCCAAACGAGTTTCACTGCCCAAAAGTTCAAAACCGGACTGGCCTGCTGTCAGTTGTCCACTCCAACAATTCATGAGGAATTTGAGAGAGGTGGGTGGGGGAATCGCCAATGGCATCTTTTGTGTTGCTCCTGTCGCAATTTTCAAGCATACAACATCACCTAAGAATACTTCAAAATGATTGATCACATACGTTATCGTAATTCCTGAGGCTGTCAATGTTACAAATTCACTACTGACTCTGCTCACAATGTTAGTGGCAATAAATCGAAAGGAACGCTGACCAACTCATTCATCTTCCTTCCAGTGGCGGTTCTTGAGGGAGCAACAATGCTGTGGCCCATCCCCCCCAACGAAGATGATAACCAAAGCAAAGATTATAAAATGAATCAATACAGTTCCATCCCATCCATCCATTTTCTACCGCTTATCCAAGGTCGGGTCGCGGGGGCAATAGCTTTAGTAGGGACGCCCAGACTTCCCTCTCCCCAGCCACTTCATCCAGCTCTTCCGGGGGGATCCCGAGGCGTTCCCAGGCCCGCCGAAGGATGTAGTCTCTCCAGCGTGTCCTGGGTCTCCTCCCGGTGGGACGTGCCTGGAACACCTCACCAGGGAAGCGTCCGGGAGGCATCCGAATCAGTTATACTTAATAATTCACTTTTAAATTGTTATCAAATAAATTGCGGTCAAATAAAGACAATGAGCGCTGTGTTTTTTTTTCTCCATCAGGCCGCTGCGACAGGCTGTGTATGAACTACACGCACTACTACACGGTTCACCTATTGCGGATTTAGTGCAGTGTGGTTTTTATTTTTCATATTCATATCGCGTAATTTGTCATATCACAGGATTTTGAATGTATGCTGTAATTTTTTGGTGGTAAAATAAATGCTTCCCAAGCCTAAAACAATTGTAAAAAAAAAAGAAAATAACATTCATTAAAATACCTATTACAAGGAATAAAATGTTTTTTTTCAATATCAAGTATTTTATTTATTTATCACTATCAAATGTATTTGTGTAGCACCTTCAAATTTATTTATATAGCACTTTTCATATTAATCCAAAGCTTTTACGCACTTCATTTGGGTCAGCTGACCTCATTGCCTTTTGAAAAGTAATGTGGACATAAAAGGCTCCTTTGTCTCGTATTGACAGTACAGCATCTCGATGCATGTGTATCACTATTTCAATATTCATTCCGCATATCCTCATTGGGTCGCTGGAGCCTATCCCAGCTGACTCTCGGCGAGAGGCGGGGTACACCCTGAATTGGTCGCCAGCCATTTGCAGAGCACATATAAACAAACAACCATTTGCACTCACATTCACACCTACGAGCAATTTTGAGTTTTCAATTAACCTACCATGCATGTTTTTGGGATGTGAGTGGAAACCGGAGTACCCGGAGAAAGCCCATGCAGGCACGGGGAGAACATATGAACTCCTCAGAACTGGATTTGTAATGTAAATATTTGTATCCCTCCCTGGCTTATTTGTTGAAAATGATTGCGATGTACTGTATCAATAACGCTTTAAATCTCTCAAAAAAGCCACCATAGATTCTGACACATTTGAAGGGGTTTTGAATGAGCTATAGACTTGCCCATCCAGTTCAACACTGCTGTGACGTTGGAGGCGTCGTTCACAGTGATCACCTGATTTTCCGCATGTTTGAACCAAGTGTCGAAACAGTGCTTTGCCACTCCTCTGCTTCATTTGGTCGAATCAGATTCAAGTAGAGAGGCTGGACCGTAACATCCCTACTATATTGTGGATTTCACCTGTTGCGGGGGTAGTTCAGAACCAACCACTGCGATAAACGAGGGATTACTGTATTTCGTTGTGACCACGTGACCATAATTAGCGAATCTGTCAACTGTTTACCGGAAGCGATATGCTGGATTTGTGGGGGAAGAAGCAACTTTTTTTTAAAGTTTGGAAGTTGACTCAGGGGTCGCCACAGCGCGTCATCCTTTTCCATGTAAACCTATCTCCTGCATCCTCCTCTCGAACACCAACTGCCCTCATGTCTTCCCTCACGACATCCATCAACCTTCTCTTTGGTCTTCCTCTCGCTCTCTTGCCTGGCAGCTCCATCCTCATCAACCTTCTACCAATATACTCACTCCAAACCATCAAAGTCTGCTCTCTCTAACTTTGTCTCCAAAACATCGAACCTCGGCTGTCCCTCTGATGAGCTCATTTCTAATTTTATCCAACCTGGTCACTCCTAGAGCAAACCTGAACATCTTAATTTCCGCCACCTCCAGTTCTGCTTCCTGTTGTCTCTTCAGTGCCACTGTCTCTAATCCGTACATCATGGCTGGCCTCACCACTGTTTTATAAACTTTGCCCTTCATCCTAGCAGAGACTCTTCTGTCACACAACACACCTGACACCTTCCTCCACCCGTTCCAACCTGCTTAGACCCGTTTCTTCACTTCCTGACCACACTCACCATTGCTCTGGACGGTTGACCCCAAGTATTTAAAGTCCTCCACCCTTGCTATCTCGTCTCCCTGTAGCCTCACTCTTCCCCCACCACCCCTCTCTTTCATGCACATATATTCTGTTTTACTTCGGCTAATCATTCCTCTCCTTTCTAGTGTGTGCCTCCATCTTTGTAACCGTTCCTCCACCTGCTCCCTACTTTCACTGCAGATCACAATGTCATCTGCAAACATCGTGGTCCACGGGGATTCCCGTCTAACCTCATCTGTCAGCCAATCCATCACCACTGCAAACAGGAAGGGGCTCAGGACTGATCCCTTATGCAGTCTCACCTCCACCTTAAATTCGTCTGTCACACCTACAGCACACCACACCGCTGTTCTGCTGCCCTCGTACATGTCCTCTATTATTCTAACATACTTCTCTGCCACTCCAGACTTCCGCATGCAATACCACAGTTCCTTTCTGGGTACTCTGTCATAAGCTTTCTCTAGATCTACAAAGACACAATGTAGCTCCTTCTGACCTTCTCTGTACTTTTCCATCAACATCCGCAAGGCAAATAATGCATCTGTGGTACTCTTTCTAGGCATAAAACCAAACTGTTGCTTGCAAATACTCACTTCTGTCCTGAGTCTAGCCTCCACGACTCTTTCCCATAACATCATTGTGTGCACATCACTCTTGTTCTTAAAAATGGGCACCAGCACACATTTCCTCCATTCCTCAGGCATCTTCTCACCCGCTAGAATTCTGTTGAACAAGTTGGACAAAAACTCCACAGCCACCTCTCCTAGATGCTTCCATATTGCCACAAAAATGTCATCAGGACCAACTGCCTTTCCATTTTTCATCCTCTTTTATGCCTTTCTAACGTCCCCCTTACTAATCATTGCCACTTCCTGGTCCACTACACTTGCCTCTTCTACTCTTCATTCTCTCTCATTTCCCTCATTCATCAACTCCTCAAAGTATTCTTTCCATCTGTCCAGCACACTACTGGCACCAGTCAACACATTCTATCCTTAATCACCCTAACCTGCTGCAGATCCTTCCCATTTGGGATGTGGGAGGAACCGGAGTACCAGGAGAAACCCCACGCAGGCATGGGGAGAACATGCAAGCTACAAACACGCAGGGGCGGGATTTGAACCCCGGTCGTCAGAACTGTGAGGCAGATGTGCTAACCAGTCGTCAAGAATAAGTTTTGTTGATAAACACCATGAGCTAGAAGTAACCAGCATCCACCCGACAAGCGATAGAATGAGCAAGAAACTATTACCACGGACATTGAGTTATTGGTACGACCTCTGGTGAAGAAGTGTTGTAGGCTAACTTGATGAATTATTGTAGCAGCCTGGAGTTGAATGTATGCTTTTGGCTAATGTTATTTGAATTTACCACAGCACAAAACCAACCAAGCCAGCAACATTAGCCTATTATAATAAATGTTATTTATATACTGAGTTGCTGAAATGTTGTGTATTCCTCTCCCTTGCTTTTTTGTCTTTAGTTAAAAATGAAGAGGTACACATACTGTAGACTACTGTTTAAATTGCTTTACTCTATTTAGATATGCATTCTATTTATTAATTGCATTGATTAATGATATTCTTATTGTATTCAGTGCATTTTTTCATTTTACTCTAAAGCCTGACCAGGCACGAAGAATGCCAATTAACTGAAGTTTTTCCCCATTGTTTAAAGCAAGGTTGTACATATCGTACCTGTTAAATAAACATTAATTTGATGTTAATTTTAATGTTATTAAAATAAAGTCACATGCGTACACATGTGCATGCATGCACATATTGAGCAGGGAAATGTTTTTTTCAACAACACAAACTTAATGGTCCGGTGCTTGTTGATGCACATATTCTCTCTCTGTCTCACACTCTGATTGTATCTCACTCTCAGCTTCCTCACTCCCAAGATTCATTCATTCATTCATTCATTTTCCTCCGCTTATCCGAGCTCGTGGGGGCAGCAGCCTCAGCAGGGAAGCACAGAGTTCCCTCTCCCCAGCCACTTCCTCGAACTCTTCCGAGGGGATCCCGAGGCGTTCCCAGGCCAGCCGGGGGAGACATAGTCTCTCCAGCGTGTCCTGGGTCGTCCCCGGGGTCTCCTCCCGGTGACACGTGCCCAGAACCCCTCACCAGGGAGGCGTCCGAGAGGTATACTAATCAGATGCCCGAGCCACCTGATCTGGCTCCTCTCAATGCGGAGGAGCAGCGGCTCGACTCTATCTCTAAGGGAGAGCCAAGACATCCTGCGGAGGGAACTCATTTTGGCCGCTTGCATCCGGGATCTTGTTCTTTCGGTCATCACACAGTTTATGACCACAGGTGAGGGTAAGAACGTAGATCGACCGGTAAATCGAGTGCTTCGCCTTTTGGCTTTGCTCCTTCTTCACCACAACGGATCGATACTGTCATGGTCTGTGTTTTGGGTTTGGGTTGTGTTTAGTTTTGTTCCATGTTTTCCTGTCTTCCATGTTTGTCGTGTGCTCGTTAGGTTGTTGTGTCCACCTGTTCTCGTCTATTTTGTGTCGACCAATCAGCTCTCTCCAGCCACTCGTGTCTTGTCCAGGTGTTCCTCGTTGTCTCGTCAATTTGTTTGTATTTAGTTCCCTGGGTTCTTTCAGTCCTTGTCGGTTCATTGTCATTGTCACATGTCTTGCCATGTCATAGTCGCCAGTTGTTTTTGTCATAGTCGCCAGTTGTTTTTGTCATAGTCGCCAGTTGTTTTTGTCATAGTCGCCTGTTGTTTTATCATTGTGATTAAATATTATTATTTTGAGATTCCCGCACTCCTGCCTTGCCTCCCTGCTTCCCTGCAATTGGGTCCACCATGTTCTTGCCTTGCGTTCCTCGCCGTCGCCCTAACCATGTTCATGACAGAATGAACCGACCAGAACAGGACCCAGCGGGAAGAACATGGCGTCACCCTGGACGCCACCAAACTGCCTCCCACCGTCCTCAGCCTGCCATCCATACCTACCGTCCTCCAGTAAGCCCTATCATTCAGTCTTTTCTGTCCTTTTCCTCGGGTCCCCCCACTTGTCCTAGTTATTCACCATGCCCTACTATTGTACATCCACATGTTTCTTTAGATTCAGATTTTTCTGATTGTGAAGATGGCCCTGATTTAGTTAACCTCCTGTCGGATTCTGACTCTGACACAGATTTAGATTTTTCTGGTTCCTTCCCTAGTTTATCCCGTCCTCGTCAGTTTTTGTCACGTTTCCACGTTTCCAACCCCAGTGAGTCCAAACCCTTTCCCTCGGACCTTTTCTTGGGCACCCGTTTGGCCATCTACCCGGGACCGCCGCGTGGTGGCCAACGGAGGTGCCCAAGTAAAGGTCAAATTTTGCCCCCTCATTTTTTCCCCCCTGTTCACAAATCACTTGATTTTTCACCTGTTCCCACACGTTGTTCCACGGATCCTATTAAGTCACGTCTAGTCAAACCTGCCCCCAAGCCATGTTCAGTACCAGCCATTTTTCCTAGTTCACCTTCCCGAGACCTTGTGCACTCTTCCACTCCCATACCCTCTACTCCCACACCTCAATGGCGGCAGGCTGAGGAAGCGACTGCAGCTCCCGTTCCGGCTAATCGGCAGCTGGGCCAGGCTCCCGTTCCGGCTCCTCGGCAGCTGCGCCAGGCTCCCGCACCGGCGGCGCTCGTCCAGCGGCCGCCACCCGTCCTTGCTCCGGCGGCGCTCGTCCAGCGGCCGCCACCCGTCCTTGCTCCGGCGGCGCTCGTCCAGTGGCCGCCACCCGTCCTTGCTCCGGCGGCGCTCGTCCAGCGGCCGCCACCCGTCCTTGCTCCGGCGGCGCTCGTCCAGCGGCCGCCACCCGTCCTTGCTCCGGCGGCGCTCGTCCAGCGGCCGCCACCCGTCCTTGCTCCAACGGCGCTCGTCCAGCGGCCGCCACCCGTCCTTGCTCCGGCGGCGCTCGTCCAGCGGCCGCCACCCGTCCTTGCTCCAACGGCGCTCGTCCAGCGGCCGCCACCCGTCCTTGCTCCGGCGGCGCTCGTCCAGCGGCCGCCACCCGACCCTGCTCCGGCGGTGCTCGTCCAGCGGCCGCCACCCGTCCTTGCTCCGGCGGCGCTCGTCCAGCGGCCGCCACCCGTCCTTGCTCCGGCGGCGCTCGTCCAGCGGCCGCCACCCGTCCTTGCTCCGGCGGCGCTCGTCCAGCGGCCGCCACCCGTCCATGTTCAGGCGGCGCGCGTCCAGCGGCCGCCACCCGTCCTTGCTCCGGCGGCGCTCGTCCAGCGGCCGCCACCCGACCACGCTCCGGCGGCGCTCGTCCAGCGGCCGCCACCCGACCACGCTCCGGCGGCGCTCGTCCAGCGGCCGCCACCCGACCACGCTCCGGCGGCGCTCGTCCAGCGGCCGCCACCCGACCACGCTCCGGCGGCGCTCGTCCAGCGGCCGCCACCCGACCACGCTCCGGCGGCGCTCGTCCAGCGGCCGCCACCCAACCCTATTGCCTGGCCCCTGCATTACCATTGGGTTCGGCACCGTGGCCGTCCGCCTGAATGGCCCTGTAAAGACCCTGGTGCTTGGCGTCCTGGACGACCTCCTGAACCGCTCAGCCAAGCACCTCACCTCGGGTGGCCTGGATGGCCACCAGACTGACCTGAGGGGTGGACTCTGTACCCTCCTCCAGGCCCCCTTCCGCCCACCCTGGGTTGATGACTTTTTGGTTGTTGTTTGGGGAACGTCTGGGATCCGTTCCTTTAGAGGGGGGGTACTGTCATGGTCTGTGTTTTGGGTTTGGGTTGTGTTTAGTTTTGTTCCATGTTTTCCTGTGTTCCATGTTTGTCGTGTGCTCATTAGGTTGTTGTGTCCACCTGTTCTCGTCTATTTTGTGTCGACCAATCAGCTCTCTCCAGCCACTCGTGTCTTGTCCAGGTGTTCCTCGTTGTCTCGTCAATTTGTTTGTATTTAGTTCCCTGGGTTCTTTCAGTCCTTGTGGGTTCATTGTCGTTGTCACATGTCTTGCCATGTCATAGTCGCCAGTTGTTTTTGTCATAGTCGCCAGTTGTTTTTGTCATAGTCGCCTGTTGTTTTATCATTGTGATTAAATATTATTATTTTGAGATTCCCGCACTCCTGCCTTGCCTCCCTGCTTCCCTGCAATTGCGTCCACCATGTTCTTCCCTTGCGTTCCTCGCCGTCGCCCTAACCATGTTCATGACAGATACAAAGTCTGCATCACTGCAGACGCCGCACCGATC